>NC_079166.1:73371593-73678842 GCF_947568905.1 Ostrea edulis | reverse complement strand
AGTAATTGCAGTTAGGGAAGCGCAAGTGTCTGAGGCATGAGTCGCGGGGGGGGGGGGGGGGGGGGGGGGGGCTTGAGGCCCCTAGTGGGTCTAGGGCTTTGCCCTGGTGTGGGCCAGGGGCGAAGCCCCCGGAAGCTCATGGATTTTATAGATTTTATAGGGCTTGAAATATGTCTCCTCTGTAGTGAATTTTAGTATTTTCTGTCATTTTTAACCAGGTGAAATTAAAAGAATGATGCACATTTTAAGGGTCTTTGGAAATAAATGTAAGTTCTCCCAATAAAAGTAATTCAATAAATCAAAAGATTTTGTCATTTATTTCTCTGAGAGTGGAAGAAATTAAAGCTTTTTTATCGTTTACATTTTCCTAAACAAAAGACCACAATTTACCTTAAATTTGATAATTTTAGGGGCGGCAATGCACCCCCTCCCTTAAATCCGCCACTGCTTTCTTAACTTGTGCCAGCAGTTAAAATGTTGCAAAGACAAATTAACATATAAAAAACTGCTCAATAATGATTCATATGCATAAAATGCACTAAAATATATCAAAACATAACATATGTTGTGCGTATATTCGTATATATGTACAAGTTTGCTGTCGGAATGGAAACGGAGTTTATCAACGTACATTGTGAACCTTTTCAGCAAACAGAATAAAGTTATTATTTTCCACATATAGTACACATCTCCTTTCACTTGCAACAGACCCAGGTAAACATTTATCCGCGTTTCTTAGCGTGCATGATATTGTTGTGCCCAGTTCTTACATGAACCAGCAAAGTTCCCATATTATGGAATGCACTGTTTCATTATGTATAACATATGTCCTTTAAACAAATAAACATCTATATTCTTAAGCAAGTCTAGTTTATGAAGTTTTTGGAATGTCCGCGCATTATTCACGAGCATTATGAGAAAAAGAAAAACTTTTTCACAATTCATGATTTATTTTCCATTTAGGGTGTTGTTGTCTCGCTAACGATAAAAACGGTGGAATTAATAGTTTGAGAACATCACAAAACGAGGCCGCTGTAAATACTTTTACCATGATCAAGTATAGTGCATCTATATAAATAACTTTAAATCATAAGATTGTTTCCTGTTTTGAAATAAATCTGTAAGTACATTTTACAAAGTTCATTCTAAATCAATGTACGTGTTCATTGTCAAGTGCCCCATTCATCCTCCGATTCATTCCACACAAACCTGTTACTTGTTTGTACCTGTAGTATAACAGGAAAACAAGTCATTTTTAGAGTCCGATTGTATTTGAGTGTTCAGAATTTCCCACGAATACACACTAATGATAATCATAGATAATCATATATAGAAAGAAAAGGAAGTATTTTTTAATTTGCTGACTATATAAAGCGTAACTTAAGGCGAAACATTTGTTCATTTTCCCAGTGAAATAATTGAATTGATGGCCGTATATGTAGGCCCATGATATGAACTGTCAATTTTACAGATTAGGCACTTTTGGGGCATTTTTTTTAAATATAGGATAAAACAATCTTTTTGAAGAATTTATCAATGTTTAAACCCTGGACATTTCATTCACAAACTGAAAAAAAGTGCGAAACACCTTTATGTTAAGTTTGTGAGTAAAATGTCTAGAGTTTTCACATCGACGAATTCTTCAAAAAGAATGCTTGATTCTTATAATTCCAATTCTTTTCTTGTATTATCAATTTTTAAAAAAAAAGAATAGTTTCCCCGTACTATGTTATTTGTTTTCGGGCGCGTATATATACATGGCGTGTTTGGATTTATTGATGTGTAAATTCTCGTTTAGCTTTAAAACAAATTGTAATCAATAGCATTGGAATTAGTGTTTTGATTAACAATCATTTCAATGCTTTTGCAGTTTCCTATGTTGTCAACAACGCTGTATCAACAAAATAGACAGAACAATTTGCAGATTTTAAAACTTCGAGTGAAGAAAAAAATGTTTGAAGATATACTTACATGTAGTTTTAAACGAGCATACACGTATACTTGATGTTGAAATGCTTCAGAAATGAAATATTGATGAGAAATTATACTTTAAAGTTTTATTATCATTTTTATCATATCATGCGTACAAACTGTATTTATCCTTTCATCCATTTGTTATTCGAATTACAATGATTGAAATAATTCCTATTGTACATCGAGATGATGGAATAAAGGTCAAGAACTATGCATTACATTTACGATTAGGTCCTATAATCGACATGTTTAAACTTATTCAGTGAACATGTGAGGACAAACTTTATAGATTTCACTCGGTGTTCCATTATAAAGAAGGGGTAATTATCAAGGAGAGGTTATAATATACGTGTACAGAGGGCTACAGATCATGCTCAAACAGAAAAATGAACTAATTGATTTTTATTAATGTATATACTTTCAGATAGTTATTAGCACAAACCCAGATGGCATACCTACGTTGGGAAAACGTTGGCCCAATTCGACATTGATTATACCCCGCGAAGCAAGGCTCTAAAGGTAACACGTATGTAAAAGAAAAAAGTCAAAATCAGCAAAAGAAAAAGAGATAATCTCTATATACGTTCACTGAAATTTTCGTGATCCATATGGGCTCCGTCATTTATTTTTTCATTACCTGCTTCAACAGTTATTCGTGTTTTATTTTGAATGCCAATAATAGAAGACTCTAACGTGCAATTCGTAATATAAACACTCAGTTTGTTCAAAGTGAATAGTATAATTATCATTGTAACAGGTTTTAGCAAATAAATACATAAAAAAACCGTAATACGACTAAATAGATGAACGAGTTCATGAGTTTCTTTGAATAAGAATATACGATAAAATTACGGTTACTTTTTTACCATTTTGAATTTATTGGTTAATTTTGTTTAGTTTTAACGGCCTTTTTCATTGCATACGGAATGTATTATTGTTGTTTATAATTGTTTGCTTTGAAAAAGAGAAAAAAAGTCGAGGCTAAATGTCACGTCACAATGCACAGTTTACGTCGCCTTGCGTTTTATTTCCCGCGTTCAATGAATAGGCGGATCATGTAAAACTGTTGTCCCCATGTAAACTCCTTTAATATTGAGATGTTACTGGGTGTTTAGCGCAAGGAAATTTCATTCATAATATATATTTTTAAATGAATCATAATCTACTGTACTTAACGGAATTATGATTACCACTCGGGACACGGAGTTACGTATATGCTTCGCTCCGTCCAACGGTCACACCGTATACATATTATGTTTTATGTCTGTGAGAAAGTTTCCCGGTTTACTTTCGGAAGATCGGTGGTGTCTTCCCAGGTACACTATATCTGGGTTCTCTCTTCCACCAATAAAAGATAACTGAAAAATCGTGGAGTGTGGCGGAAAACAGCAAAAACCAAACAAAACAAACGTCTCGTCGAGAATTTTTCACTCATATTGAGACGTCACCAGTACCACAAATTATGCTTAGCGCTCAGGGTCATAGTAGTGAGGATTCTTTAACGTGCCAACGCCTGCCGCTGCACGGATTCTACGTATTTAAGGTCATATCCGAAATGCCCGTGGTTCTCACTTACAAAGGCAGAGCCGAACGTTTGGCGAAGGAACAATCATTACCTGTGTTAACGTCTTAGGTTTGACGCGGCCATGGCACGAGCGAGCTTCGAACTTACGACTTCCGGTTACGGAGCGCACTCTCTACTACTTCGCTACCGCGACCGGTTTCACTATGTGTACTCATCAATGAGGCCCGTGGGGAAGCGGGTTAGAATAGTTCTCCAGTACCCAATGCTTTGCTTGTGGTAAGAAGCGATTAAATGGGGCGGTTCTTTGGACATGACCGCAAAAACCGAGGCCCCGTGTCACAGCAAGTGTTGCACGATAACCCCCCCCCCCCCCCCCCCCTGCTCAATGGCCATTAACGGCGAACATATGCCTAAAATAGGCAGTAGGTGTGGCACGGTAAAGCACCTTCACTGCTTAATGGCCGTAAGAGCCGAGCATAGGCCTAAAATATACAGACCTTCACCGGCATTGGTGACGTCTCCATATAACTGAAAGATTCTCGAGCGAGACGTTAAACAATATACAATCAATCAATACAATCTCATCAATGAGGATGTGTCAAGTGGAAAGATAACAGGAAGTAAATATGAAATGTGAAATTAACACCTATCTCGTTTGATTTTATTGGGAAAAAACAACAAAAAACGAGTGGCATCAACATGATAGCACACTTTCTTTTCTTTGTTTCATTTCAACACGATTGGAGTATAGCACAGAAAGGTGGCTGTGGCGATAAGTATGTTTTTTTCATCTTGAAACCTATGTATCCATAAATTTCATGTTGCAATCATGTAACGTTCGTTAGATCAATGATGACACAGCGATTCAGATTGCTTTAAAGAAGATGTTGGTATAGCATCAATCACAGAAATACGTACATGACGTCATTTAAATGATAACAAATAACCTTAACATTTTCCAAATGATAACGATAATGATAATAATAATAGCCATTATTCATCCAGATCAGCATACAGCTAGTTTTCATTGTGGTCCTGAATTAACACTAAATAAGTATATAAATTAGTGTTTAGATATAAATATATGACAGAAAAGATATATGACTGGCGTCATGAGAAAAGGGCCCTTATGGTCAAAATTTCACATTTTTAGTTTTTCCTAGAATTTCATTATGTATCATTTTCTGTTCACAAAAATACCAAATTTAAGCTGATATTACGTTATTTAACGTTTTAATGACAATTTTTGAGACACATCTGTAAAAATATTAGAAACGTCAACGTAAAGAAATTGTAACATCGTAAAATATTATGCTGATTATATTGCGTGTCCATGAAATCAATTCTAATTACTGTCATATATTCATTTCAAACACAAATATTTGATCTTATATTGTGGGGAAAAAGAAACATTATATATAAATGGTAATATTTTAATTTCCAACGACCTGAATACCGGCGAATTCGCACGGAAATAACGCGGCATCAATTTTACCTTTCCCGATTAATTTCACATTTACGCAATCATTTTACGTATGTGTTTAGAACTCACTTTCAACACAAATATGCATAAATGAATGAATAAATTTAAGGTTAAATAGTAAATAAATAAATATAGTTCAGTGACATTACTTGTCGGTGAGAATTCATCTTTGACTGGATCTTTTACAAACGATCTTACCTGACGGTACATGTATCTTTCTCTTATGAATTTAATTCATGATAATAAAATATAAGTTCATTGCGTCAATCAATTTTGTATTTAATCAGATATATAGTTATCTGACCTTTAGCTAAAACCCGCGGTAGTGTCCTGTAAAATATATCAACAGCTGTGTTTCGACACAATATAATGAGCTTTTCGTCATTCACCGGAAATGAAAGTGAAAATATCGAAGTAGCACACTTTCAAATACCCGACAGATGACAAAACGTCTAAGATACAAACTGGTGTATTCCAGTTCCACTACAGGAACGTTTTATGAACAATGACTACGCGGTGCATTTCACTCTACACTGTTCTAACCAGGTTTGAAAGAGAATCATTGTCGAACACAAATGTAAACTAGATTTTAACTAAATAAACGTAAATGGAACGTAATCCATACGAGATTAAGACACAACTGTGTATTGAATATAGATTTATTTAGATGTAACATCATTGACAGTCCTCTGTGTACTTGAGGTAAAGTAGAAGATGCTAACCATTTCTTTTTCTCATGTGCAAAATACACCGCCCCAAGAAATGACCTATTTCATGCTATTTTTAGAATGAATAATTTGCATATAGTAGACACGCATGTATTATTATGGGGAGATAACGCAATCAGTACCACAGAAAATGAAGAATTATTTTCCTATGTTCAGTTATTTATAAAGAGATCTGGTCGTTTTTAGAATTTACATAGCGATTACTTTGTACGTACTACATGCATATATTAATCAATTGTACATACATGTATATATTAATCAATTGTACTTATATATCTACAGATATAATTATTGATATAATTGCTTTATAAAAGCTAATCAGTTTTGACCTTTGATATACCTTTGTGTTTCATTTCTTGAACATTATCATATATGTAATCATTTGTCACATAGGAGAGGGCGTTCTAAGTTTTAAGAACTTGTGCTCAATCCGTTTGTAATAACATCCAGACAATAAAATATGTTCAAATCAAAAACTAAATAAAGCATTAAAACTATTGTTGTTTAGAGATACCAATAAATGTACGAGAATCAGTATATCTGCAAGGCTTTTTAGATGTGGTCAGGCTAATGAAATCTTTATACGGTCCGACGAAAGTGCAACAACGAAAGTATGGCATAACGTAGCAATTTTTATTCTGATCTAATAAAATAAAAGAATCAGACTTGGTGCAAAAGAGCGCTATCCAACACAAAATGTGTTTATCAATTAATTACAGAGAAAGTATATATTATTTAACCTGCACAACTATCGCGAATGGATATGGCATCTGTATGATGTATCATGAATAAAACAGTGTTAGAGCCATGGGATGGCATTTGAACCATCAACGCCGTTCTTATAGTCTTCATGAATAAGGTAGCGATTGTACTATTTTCACCGCCCCTTCCATACATGCCCCGAAAAGGTGAATTTTTCTTAGTGTTGTGAACTAGAGGGTCCCTCTTGTCTAGACGTTTGGGGAGAAATTCAAGGTTTAATGAACCCGAGACAGTTGGTTTGAGCAAAAGGCATCGGACGGCGCGTACGTATACGTGCTATTCTCTCTAGTGAGGTTTACACATTCATAGTAAACTGCGTGTCGAGGTACAAAGATATTTCTATATCTGGAACTTCATACCCATGGAATTATATTTCAAATTTTAAAAAAATGCATTCCGTTATTTTGCAATATATCGTTTGTTATACTTAGAAACCGTTTTCCAAGTTAAAAAAAAAGTAATGTGAACAAAAAAATTCAAACTGAAATACAGCATTCACATATGATGTGGTAATTTGAATGTGTTTTGAAGCTCGTGAAGAAGTTTTTACTTTTGTATATGGCTGTACCTTAAAACATTTTCATCAAACGTATAGTGTCAGTTTCTCCTCCGTTGAGACAGTGACCAACACGCGGCATCGAATAGATTTACATTTTAGACAAATATTAGATCTGAGACGGGCGATTTTAATGTAATGAAAACATGAATTGTTGACAGCCCCACCCTTCTACATTTTTTGTTGTTGTTTTGTTTGCATAATAATTTACACCAAGGGTATTGCTACAATGTTTTACAATATGGCAGGGTAACCATCGGACATGCAATAGTAAAACGAAACACGTACATGTAAGCGGCTAAGTATGCATATGCGCTGTTCACACGTTGCATTTATTGTTTGTGTGAGTGAAATAGTAAAAATTTACATAGACATGCATGCACAGGTGCGTCAGCAAGTATTTGACATTGGGGAGGCGAAGTGGATCGAAAGAAGAAGGGGGGGGGGTCTAACTAACATGTTTTGACTTAAATTCAGATTTCCACCTGAATCTTGATATTCTTTTTCTATTCTGTCAATATCTTCAAGACACCATAGCAACTTTTTAAAGATATAATTTAAATAATTACTCTTCTTAAACTTGTAGAACTTTACCAATAAACATGAATTTAGCAACAGTTCTGCAGTTAACAAGAATTATAACAGCTCTACCATTAATCCCCTCACAGACAGAATTGTATCTTGTGAAAAATCATATCTTTTTCGAGGATGCTGGCAAAAGAACTGCATGGAGTTTGGACTGTATATTTGACATAGGGTACTGCAGGGAGTGGCAATCCGTATTAACTGTATTGGAAAATCACGTGTGGAAATGAAAGGGCGAGTCCATTGTTGCCATGCGACTTGGGAGTTCATTCTTCACATGCTTCATACCAATATCATGCACAACGAAAAAATCTTATACATAATACTCCAACAAGTACAATATGCAAGAGCCCTACGGTCCTTATGCGATGATAGGTTGTCCCCCTTGTTTTCAGAACGTTCATTTCCCGTTATTTTTACATGCATAGTTATTTTTACATTAAAACAAGATCTATTTAGTGATTCCCCCCGGATTTTGACGTTTGGAGTTTTTTTTTGGGGGGGGGGGGGGGGGGCTTGTCGATAATATTAGCTGACTTCTCTGTAACCCCCCCCCCCCCGGTACTTTATACTAAGTGACTTTATGGTAAATTGTAAGCGCTTTTTCTTAATTTTTCTCATTATAAGCTGAAATCAAAGTACATGATATTCGTTCTGGTTACATGTAATATATATATATATATATATATAGATAATATTTACTACTTTAAATGGCGATATTAAGTTGTGTTTAATCATGTAAAGTACATACAATACTACACCTTTTGGGCCCTAGACATAAAACTTCCACTAAATAATTAGTAACTGTTTTCTGTAAATTGTGACGTCGAAAGATAAGGGCCCTTTTCTCATGACGCCAGTCATATATCTGTATCATATATATATATATATATATATATATATATATATATATATATATATATAAGCACCAAGTTCCAACAACACCCGATACCTAAAAGTGTCGGATCCACGACATGGATACAAGGACAAATGCAAAATATTATACAAAGCACTAAAATGACCAACGACACGAACAACCAGATTCTCAAATTATTGTTATATATATATATATATATATATATATATATATATATAATTCTTTCTAGTTTTTATTTTATTTTCATTTCATAGTAAGAATGGCTGTTGTGCTGAAACAATATGGAATGAGACGCTCGGCAGATGTACAGGTTTGTTGTGGGTCTATTTAAGTTTGTGAAAGGAAAATATTTATTTGGTTTATCCAAGAGAAGCATATACATGCATATTGCCCACTTTAGCTATCTATTAAAAAAGTTCCACGCAATTTGATTTTTCAAGTACTTAAAAGAGTTACGTTCAATTAATTTGTGTTTAGAATTTACTTTTGAAAGTTTCAATTCCCCTGAACATAGCATTACAAAGGAGGAATATTACAGCAGGGGAATTTGATATGGATATTGAGTATAGATGTATGAGTGTACAAACCGAATCAAAATGTGTGCAGAAAGAAGGGTTTTATTTTCCCGATATATTGACAGGATGCATGCCTGGATACTTTGGCCAATACTGCAATATAACCTGTAAATATCCATATTACGGTATGCGCTGTATGGGGAAGTGTGACTGTGAACAGGACAGATGTAACTTCGTGACCGGATGTCCAGATTACAGTTTGATTTAGAAATTGATATGCATGTACTCAAAATAGATATATGTTTTTCAATAACATCATTACGCCAAACTTTTATTTAATGGCTTGTTAAAATACATCTTATGAAGTATGATTTCAACATCGAAAGAGTAATAGAACCTCTTAATTATTTTATATGAATTGTTTTGTGATTTCTCCCGGGATGATAAGAAAGGTGTTTTGTTTGCAAATAAGAGATTCGAAGAAATTTTGCTGTGATTTGGTGCATGATATGAATGTCTAATAAAATATACTTAAAGGACTCGGATATAAAAATGAAAATATTATTTGTTAATATGTTTTAATCTACGGAAAAAATCTTCAAAAACATGAAAGTTAGAGAAAAAAAAACATATATCGAAGAAATGTATGTTAAAGAAATTGAAACGAAATGACCAAATTTCAGGTATATCACTTTATTCAAATGAGAAAAAAGTACCAATCATGATCAAAATTGATAGAAATTACGACAATAATCGTATTGTTGCTAATTATTATATGCATTTTCATCAAGAAATTAGTTTTTATAAATTCATTTAATTTGTAAACCATTTTTACATCAAAGGAATGTAATTTTCTGATTGGCTACTTGTTGTTTTTTTTTAATTCCGATCGGTCTTGGTTCAAATTTGTAAAAAAAAAAAAAAGTAATATTTCTGAATATTGACCATTTCATTTTAACTTCTTTTAAAAATATATTTATCTAATATATCATTTTTTCCTAATTTACATGTTTATTTTTTGTTTTGTTTTTGAAGATTTTATCCGTAGAATTAAAAATAAATATTAACAAATAACGTTTTCAATTTTCATAAATGTTTTAATTCACAAGATCAGAACATCAATTCTAGTCGATCAGGCATGTTTTCTTCGATATTCATATTATGCATCAAATCTCAGCAACATTTGGACTCTAGAGTATCTTATTTTCAAACAAAACAACAGCTTTCTACCATTTCGGAAAAATCACAAAAAATTATATAAAATGATTAAGAGCTTATATATTTCATTAGAGGTGGCTTAACGAACATTTAAATATAATTTTGGTGGAATGAGCTACATGTACCTTAAATTAAAAGGACTCACATATGTTTGTAAATAAATCAAAGAAAACCGTTGAAACTTTCTTACATGTAACCATGTAGAAATAGTTGACATGATATAAAAAGGGATATTTGATAAAGTATATATGCAGCTGAAAATTATAAGGATAATATTGGTAATGTTTCCATATTGTACATGTATAATGATGTGTTACGAATTGACTTTTCAGAGCCAACAACCATGTTAAAACTGTCAAGCTTCATCTATAGAGGATTGGAAACAACAGGTGTGTATCCGAAATCGTCTTTTGATTGGACTAAGACGTGTCTTAAGACTACCGTCCAGCGGGTCTTGGTTTTCAATGCACTACTTGTATGTTTGTTCTAGAATATTTGAACTTAAGGTGATTCCTAAGAATCGACAAACACTTAAATTGTCATTGGAGCATCTCAGAAAAAAATCCCTCAACAGATCGCTTCTATGTTACATTTTCCCTTCAAATATGGTATCTTCAACGAAATACTTATTCTCCTCTTAATTATCATATAAAAGATTGTTCAGGTCGGCGACAATATGTACACAACGATGATATGTCTCGATACAAACCATCAACATAATGACCCACGTACATCGAGAATGAACGAGACTTAATAAAATAAGTTTGAAAATTTTACAAATCTAGATTATGTGCAAAAATGTATGCATTATTTCCCCTTTTTATTCCTTATATTATCATCGTTCGAACTACCGAGTTTGTTACTTTGTTACTCAGATATATGTATGTACTTTAAAGCTTATTGTTAAAATTCATTCAGCATTGTAAATAATGTAGCGGACGGTGTACAGTTTAGACAGGACTTATACTGCCTCGCTAGTGAGCTACATGTAGCTTCTCTAATTATGTGATAGAATATCTCTCTTGATCACGCAAGTTAAGCAATGTCGAGCGTGAACAGTACATGTACTTGGATGGGTGACTGCTACACGTTACAATAATATGTATACGGTGTGACCGTTGGACCGAGCGAAGCATGTAATGGTCATTGGAGTGCCCCAAGTGGTAATCATAATTCCGTTAAGTACAGTAGATTATGATTCATTTAAAAATATATATTTTAATGAAATTTTCCTTGCGCTAAAAACCCAGTAAGATCTCAATATTCAAGGGGTTTATATGGGGAGAACAGTTTTACAAGGACCCGCCTATTCATTGAACGCGGGAAATAAAACGCAAGGTGACGTCAACTGTGCATTGTGACGTCACATTTAGCCTCGACTTTTTTCTCTTTTTCAAAGCAAACAATTAGAAACAACAATAATACATTCCGTATGCAATGTAAAAGGCCGTTATAAAACTAAACAAAATTAAGCAATACATTCAAAATGATAAAAAAGTAACCGTAATTTTATCGTATATTCTTATTCAAAGAAACTCATGAACTCTTTCATCTATTTAGTCGTATTACGGTGTTATATGTAATCATTTGCTGAAACCTATTATAATGATAATTATGCTATTCATTTTGAACAAATTGGGTGTTTAAATTATGAATTGCACGTCAGAGTCTTCTATTATTGGCATTCAAAATAAAACACGAATAACTGTTGAAGCAGGTAATGAAAAAATAAATGGCGGCGCCCATATGGATCACGAAAATTTCAGTGAACGTATATAGAGATTATCTCTATTTCTTTTGCTGAATTTGACTTTTTTCTTTTACATACGTGTTACCTTTAGAGCCTTGCTTCGCGGACGGGCCTTCGGCCCGTCCGAGCTTCGCTCGGTATAAGATAAACGATGTATGGATGAACGGTAATTAATATGAACTGTGTCATAGCAATTGTTTATGCAGTAATTAGCTGTCAAAATCCTATGGAAACGGATTGTGCTCCTTTGTTAGCTGACTTGTTTTTACATTAATATGAAGCAGAATTTATTAAAGAACTTCTACATGAGAAGAAAAAAAATATCTTACTATGGCTTTCAATTCGACATTTAGATATCTCGACGATGTATTATCTATTAACAATAATAATTTTCATTCATATGTCGATTCGATATATCCACAGGAACTCGAAATAAAAGACACCACAGAGTCATCCACTTCTCATTCATACTTAGATATTTTATTGAAAAAAATATTAAAGGCAAGTTAACAACTGAACTTTATAATAAACGGGATGATTTCAGTTTATACATCATCAACTTCCCATATTTATGTACCAACCTTTCTTTATGACCTGCATACGGTGTTTATATCTCTCAACTGGTTCGATACGCAACAGCTTGTTCTGTGTATGATCAGTTTTTGAATCGAGGCAGGCTACTGACAAAAAGTAGAATATTTGTAAAAAAAATATTAATATATATATATATATATAAATCATTTCTGAATTTAAATACTGTATACATTTACTTCCGTTATTTTGGAGAAAGCTTAAAGTTATTAAGGTAGAAAAATAGCGAAAAATAGCGAAAGCTATATTTTTGAAAACTGAATGATATTGATATATTTATAATATCATCTAGAATATTGACAGTACAGCAACTCTTAACTTGACAGACTAAACTGTAATCAAGGGCTGACTGCAGGAAAATATAAACTTTGATAAGAGAAACTTAATATATCTAAACGGTTTGCTTCATGTAATTACATATTCTTGTTGGTTTCATTGTATGACGAAGTTGTTTCCAAACTTTATGCTTGCATAAATATGTTGTTCTTGTGTTTTTGGAAATATAGGAAATAGAAAACTGATGATCTTTGTTTGATAACTGGTGGACAGATGTTTATCATTTAGAATCATGGAAAAATTAAACGAATACTTAATGCAAATAAACTTTACACTAAAGAGTACTACATATATATACTTACGATTCCGTTAAACTCGACAAGGCCGTCTGGCGTCTGCAAGACAACGGATACGAAAGTAGAATCACGGAGATTCGGTAAGATACAATTGAGTTTGTATTGTTTAGCGTAAATTCAAGGCTGATATCATTATGCTTTCTTAAGTTCATAGATGGGAACATGTATTTCAGACTGACGAGAATTAAACGGGGCACACCTTAGTGATAGTGGGCGTTTAGTGACAGTGATGACCAGGACTGGTGTGTCGCAAAATCGCAGAGATCCAAATATAAATTACTTGCGATAGCATATACACATGCTTCTTAGCACTGTTTATAAACGATGTGCGTACATCTATGCAAATTTTCATCATACACAACATGCTAGATTAGAGCTGAGGTGACATAAATTGATCTCAAACGAAACCCGGTCATTTCTACAGCATGTTATGAACATTGTATAGGAAGTACAAATATAGTTTTCCCGTTAGATCAAATTGTCATACATGTGTATATAAGGTGACAGTCAACGGGTATGTAGGAGGAAGTACATGCATACATGATATATATGATTTTGTTCCTATCTGCAAAGGAATTATGGGTCATGGTTTATCCGAGAACGTGCTACATATATACATGTTGGACTAAATATGTTTTTAAATATCTGGAAAAAACTTTGTTAGTTGTTAATTAAGTACAAGTTGTATTGAGACGCTTGGTGAATATCGTGTTTAATTCATTTTAAATGGATCACATCATATAATTCATAGTATAATATACTTATAGTACCGAAAGTCTATAAACATTTCTAATATTGAAATTGCAAAATAAGTTGTATATGATCACTGATGTCTTCGATTACGAATGTTTTTTGTATAAAATTTAAAGAAATCTTGAACAAGATGTAAGGATAAGCTGACAGAGGTATTGTTTCTACTAACGAGGTAAAATTGGTAACTACGATGTCTGTATTTGGTGACAAAACTATATCATAATCGTATTAATTCATTCATGATCTCAATGTACCATGCATTTTGTTTCATTTAAAATAGAATGGCAATGATATCATGTTAAAGGATTACATCAGCATGCGCTGGCTTTCATGGATGTTGGTGTGGGTGCTAGTAATACACGTTTCCTCCGGTTGTTTCGGATGCTGTCAAGAAGATGGTACGTTTTGATAAATAAAACAATAAGATTTTGTAGAATACTAATATTGTTTCATCAGTAATTTGTAGTGTCAAGTGTTCTTAAAAATGTCATGGATACTAATGTTATTTTGTTTTGCATACCAAGTTTATCTAACCAATGTCCAACTCTCAAAAGTAACCCTTTCTTAACTAGTGATATTATATATCAGGATGATGTTATATAACATTTCGGGCTGGCAGCTTATTTTTCATGCCGTCAAGGGTAACAGACAGGCTGTTCACACAGCGTGGCATAGACATTCCCCGCCAAGATGCACACCAAATGAAAGGTTTCAATATTGATAATTGGGAAGATAATGGCAAACATCTTCGGAATCCTCTCATTGATCGATGACAATCTCTCAGCATACTGAAGGTATGTCACTGTATAGTGTCATAATGGTTTACAAATATTGTGTAATTTCATCAATGTTACAGAATGAAATGAAACAGAGACTAATTATTATATAGTATTTGAAGATCACTGTGCTTCAAATCGTAAGCCTGTTTGCAATTGATGTGCAAGGAAATTAATGCTTGTAAAGTATTTAGATATAGAAATATTGCGTTGACTTATTTATTTCCACAGACACTAGCCAGTGGGTGACAGGTCTGTCGTCTCATTGTTTCTGTTACATGTACAGGTACAGGAAGTTTAGTGTAAGTCTATATTTTGATAAACTGAGGTTTCAACACAAAGTTGTGTTCATTTAGCTCCCTAGCAATAGCTTATACGATGTTTGCTCTTGCTAAACAAATTAAGTTATCATTATAAACCACTCAATTGAATTAAGGCGTCCGATACAAAAATAAAGTAAAACAGATGCATAAAATGGCCTTTCGTGTTTTATATGGAAAATATTTAATGGAAAATATCCGAGAACTAAACGACGTTTAAACCGATACCCAGTAGGCTTCCATATATTTTCATCGAGAACATCATTACTTGCAAATGACCCTAAAAATTTTGCAGCTTGATGAATTTGATATTCAGTGTCAAACTGAAGTTGTGTCAAGCAATTCCTATGAAAAAGAATGCGATGTGGAGGAGAAGGTGTCACAAAATGTCTGCCATCAAGAAATTCAGTGTGAAATTCCTATGCTTGATTTTTAAACAATTTCTATTGAGAATATTCAATCTGATAATAAATTTATTAATTACTATGCAAGGTTTGATGAGAATGACCATTTCATGATGTTTTTCCATTGTCTTGGACATGCAGCTTTTGAGCTGAATTATACCTGTTCACTTTTACACCCAAGATATCAATTTTTCATGACATTAGTGAAATTAAAGTAAGCAAAGGATGATATCGAACTTGCCATTTTATTCAAGATGTCAGAGTCAACTGTTTCAAGGGTAATCGTTACTTGGATAATTTTTTATATTTTCACTTAAAAGAAGAGACAGGGGTTTCAAATCGAGGCAGACTACTGACAAATAAATTTATGTTACAAGGGTTTTAACAGTCTCGTTTAAAGTAACTATTTCCCAAATTATAGATCCTCATAACGATTCAAGCTACCAAGAAAGCATGTCACTAGGTCAACTGCCGCATGATCTGGATTTGCACTCTGCTTTTGACTGCTCCATTAACCTGACCAAGTTAAGGAGCTCACGGCAGATATAACCCGTCGACAGAGGACTCTTACCCTTCCTAGGTATCTGATCCTATATTTCGTAAATCCAGGGCCAGTGTTTGCCAAACCCTTAATTTTGTATTCTTTATGAGAGTTATTGAATTGATAACTGTTTGTTATCTTCACCTTTTTACATATATATTCCTTAACATATATGTAGAATACTCCCTATTTTTCGCTATTTGCATATCGCAGTTAACAAATTCTTCACATACACCCAGATACATAATACACAAATATACATACATACACTGTACATACATACCTACAGTCATACCTACATACTTACCTATCTACCTACATACAGGCAGCGATATACTTATTTCAATTAAAACGTCACGTTTCGCAGATTTTGTATCCCAGCAAAGATCCACGCCCTGTCATAACGTTCCCGCATACAGTTGTCAAAAGACGGTAACAATTAGTCATGTATATATTATGCAGAGGACGAAGTTATGTCCTAAACTGGTAAGTTTGAACAAGTCTAAAATTTTCTAAAATTGATTATGATTCATGTATCTGACCAATAAAATACGCTGACGTGCAGCACAAACCATTTTTCAATTAAAACCCTAGAACAATTGTAAACTGAGTATGACACATTGCAACTCGAATGTTTAATTTTCGTCATTATGTTTCGAGTAAATCCAAATATGTATATGTAGACGTTGTACATGCAAACACAATATTAGACAATTATGGACTGTTTAGCAGAGAGACATCACAAATTTTCAGGTCCTAGTAGGGTTATCACCCTAGGGCGCCGATGCGTCCTCGCGTGATAACCCTACTCAAACCTGATAATTTGTGATGTCTCCCTGCTAAACAGTCCATAATAGTTTTATTATCCTGAAGAATCTGAACGTTATAAGAGACTATCACACATTTATTGACTTGTACCATACTTCTTTTTTTTTTTTAATCTAAAACGTCAACAAATTCGTAACAACATTCTCTGCAGACAATCCTTATAATTTTTCAATAGTTTTCGAGTGGTGAAACCAATTTTACCCTAAACTACATGCACTATTTTGTTTTATACTCAATGTGATTGTCATACATTTATTAGATGATAAGCAAAACGCTGATGTTAGAGAAAGTTAAACAAGAGAAATATTTCAATTGTGACGTCACAGTAGAATGACGCAAAAACATAACGTTAAACGTAAACATTTCGTAACGTATTTCAAAACAAAAACGTAAACATAAAATGAAATGCAAAATTTTATTCGAATGAGAATATTTTTCTTCTCAATTGTTATTTGTGACTGTTACTGTTAACATTGAAGTTATTGATTAACGATCATTTTCTCCCTTGTACCATTAAAATTTATCTTTTAAAGGGAGACAACACAGTTGTCACCCTGCGTGTGAGAGAGACATCACGAATTATCTCCCTCCACGTGACCAGCCCTAGGCCAATGAAATTGACCGTATTATTCTGAAGGATAATAAGATTAATTATCACACACGATTATCATAACATTAGTCATATACAATGAAAAGCAATAATGACTATAATTTCTTCTTTTCTGTTATAGTCTCAGAAACAATATGTGGTTGTTCCGTTAATTATCAGCTATATTGATAGTTCTGTATTTTTTCTGCAGATCCTGATGTGGCTGATGTGATGAACGTTTATATCCAAAGAGCATGATGCTGCCTTTTTGTCAGAAACGAATGATTTGCTTGTAGATAATTATATACATAATAAAGTGAACAATCTAGATGTTTGAATAATCATTACACTTAATTCATTATCAATTTTCAACACTTTACACGACCATTCCTCACAATAAATTATAATGAAGTTTTATTTTACATCACTGCAAATGGTGTTTATCTCTCTCAACTGATTCTATACACAAGACCTTGTTCTGCTTTTTATATTGATTGATTGATTCAATATTGTTTAACGTTCCTCTCGAGAATATTTCACTCATAGGGAGACGTCACCACTGCAGGTTAAGGGTTGCAAACCCTTGGCCCATGCTCGGCGCCCTTGGCCCTTGAGCAGGGAGGGATCTTTATCGTGCCACACCTGCTGTGACACGGAACCTCGGTTTTTGTGGTCTCATCCGAAGGACCACCCAATTTAGTCGGCTTCTTAGACAAGCAAGGGATACTGAGAACCTATTCTAACCGGATCCTTACGGGGCGTTTTTAAATCGAAGCAGGCTACCGACAAATCAATTGATGGTGTAGGGGTTTCAACAGTCTCGTTTAAAGTCAGCATTTTGCAAATTCTATGGTCGTTATAACCATCTGATTTGTCAATACAACCTCTCATTGGGTCAAATCCTGTCTGACGTGTTTTATACTAAATGGTAGGGTGTTCTCCACACACTGATTTTGACTACGGATAACTCCGTGTACCTGATCAAGATATAGAGCTCACGGTGTGTGTGAACGGTCGACAAGGGATGCTTATTCCTACTAGGCACATGATCCCACGTCTTGTATATCCAGGCATCCGTGTTTGATCAACACTCTATTTTGTATTACTTATAGGAGTTTTGAGTTTGATCACTGTTCGTTATTTTCACCTTTTATCATAAACAGCTGTTTCTGCAATGAAAATGGAAAACGGGAATATTCACATCCTGTGACCAGTCATATCAAGTGATTAATAATCAGACATTTAATGTCTTAAGCACCACTTCGATTCTACACACATGTACTCTAAAGTCGATATTAAGAAGATGCCGGGATTCCTCATTGTTAATATCTTTATAGTGTCTGACAACGGTTTGTTGAAAACTCGATGAGCACAATGTTTGCTATCTGGCCCGTTATCTGGCAGAATATATTTCATACCGATTGTTAGGCCGTTCTTGGCACATTGATTTAGACTATGAATAATTCCGTGTATCTGATCAAGATATAGGGCTCACGGCGGGTTTGACCGGTCGGCAGGGGATGCTTATTCCTCCTAAGCGCCTGATACCACCTTTAGTATGTCTAGAGGTCCATGTTTGCTCAAGTATTTATTTTGTATTCCTTATAGGAGTTATGAGATTGATCATTGTTCGTTATCCTCACCTTTCATAGTGCAATTCAATATTCTTGATGTGTTATGCCTGACTACCCAACATTTAAAATATTACCCAATAGGTGCATGGTATATTCGTATACACAAAGGTTTCCGTGACGGAGTTTTTTAAAGTATATGATTTGATATATCCATGTGAGCTCGAAATAAAGGACACCACAGAGTCGTCCACTTCTGCTTCATACTTAGATACTTTATTGAAAGTAAACATTAACGGCAAACTAACAACTCAACTGTATGACAAACGGGATGATTTCAGCTTCTCCATCGTCAACTTCCCACATTTATGTAGCAATATTCCATTATCACCTGCATATGGTGTTTATATATCTCAACTGATTCGATATGCAAGAACTTGTTCTGCGTATAGTCAGTTTTTAAATCGAGGTAAGCTACTGACAAACAAGTTGATGGTACAGGGATTTCAACAGTCTCGATTGAAGTCAGCATTTCGCAAATTCTATGGTCGTTATAACGATCTAGTTCGTCAATACAACCTCGCATTGGGTCAAATGCTGTCTGACGTGTTTCATACCGATTGTTAAGCCGTTCTTGGCACACTGATTTTGACTGCGGATAATTCCGTTTACCTGATGAGGATATGGGGCTCACGGCGGGTGTGACCGGTCAACAGGGGATGCTTACTCCTCCTAGGCACCTGATCCCACCTCTGGTATGTCCAG
This sequence comes from Ostrea edulis, assembly GCF_947568905.1. Taxonomy (NCBI): domain Eukaryota; kingdom Metazoa; phylum Mollusca; class Bivalvia; order Ostreida; family Ostreidae; genus Ostrea; species Ostrea edulis. Next base: position 73,659,099 of record NC_079166.1, on the reverse strand, counting down.
TGGTCCGTGTTTGCCCAACTATCTATTTTGTATTGCTTGTAGGAGTTATGAGATTGATCACTGTTCGTTATCTTTGCCTTGCATACTAACTAACGTATTTTGATCGATCACTGTTTAGAGTTATATTCCATTTAATCCTTGCGATTTTGCGATTTGACTGTAACGTAAAGGTACCATAAAATATGAACATTTGAATACAAAATGATAAACATTTCACTTACATGTAATTCTTTGTAAACTATTGACCGAACATCTTTGCTTCAATGCTGCGCGTTGAGAAAATGATAAAATACGTATTCAATACACAATATATTGTGCATTTTTTTCTTCAAATGTCTATGACATTTATGAATCAACTTACATGCTTAACTCTATATATTCAATTGAAATAATATATTTGTTCAAGGATCAATTCTGAAGTCGTCTGTGCTCTGGCAACTAGAAATTTAAAGAATATGTTACATGTACAAAAAATCTTGACATTGATATTTATAGATTTCACTGACAACTGCAGACAATCGAAATTCAAACTTTCAACACTCTATTTCCTCATATATATAAGCCCTAGTTAAACTAGAACAAGACGTTTAGTGTGGATGGTGGTTTTACAGATCATTGTAGGTGTTCAAACCAATTAACACAAATTGCAAATAATGGTGTTGTAAAAATTCCATTACTTTACAACGTGACTTATGATATTTTGATTAAAACAATTTAGAAAATTTGGTGTTTTCAATTAAACACATTGTAAAAAAAAAGTATTTTCTTGAGTAAATGTTAAGGAGGGCAGGGCAGCAATAAATAAAACAATGTTCTCCTTTTACAAAAATCTGCTTTTAGGCCAAGGTTGAAAAGCATAGTACTCTAATGTCATGGCAGCCCTTTAGGTTTACTAAATTATGCATATGACAATGTAACAATACTAATACATATACATGCATTATCATGAAATTATAAAGTTTTATTCTATTGTATTAAAAGAAAAGATGAGGACCCTGAACAGTTTTTTTAATTTTATAACTCCTATATCGGAAACAAAATTAAGAATGTGGCAAACCCGGACAGAGGTGAGATGAGGTGCCTAGGAGGAGTAAGAATCCCCTGTTGACCGGTCACAGCCGTTGTAAGCCCTAGATATTGAGCAGGTAAATGTAGTAATCCGTTGTCAAAATCAATGTGTCAAGACGAGCCTAACAAGTTGTATGAAACACGTCAAACAACATTTAACCCAATAGTAATTTGTATTAGCAAAATAAATTGTTATATCGACCATAGAATGTTGACTTTAAACGAGACTGTTGGAACTCCTGCAGCATCAACTTGTTTGCCATTAGCATGGTTTGATTTAAAAACTGATAATACACAGACCAAGCTCTTGTGTGTCAAATCAATTGAGAAACATAAACATCATATGCATGTGATAATGGAATATCGGTACATAAATATTGGAAGTTGACGATAAAGAAACTGAATTCTAAGTTTCTCAAAGAACTTCAATTTCTCTAAATAAAATCTTCAATGTTTTGGTTCTCGTGGCTAATTTCAATTCTAAATTGTATACATTTGACAAAGTCAGCTTGTAGCTATTGAACACTAGAGTTTTGTTCTGACATCTACAGCACTATATGTAATAATTAAGGTGGTAATTCTAAATGTTGTTAATTTCATTCTCAGCACATACAAAAATATATTCATTTTACTATTTACAACATTAAAAGAAAAACGTATCAATGATTCATTGATATACATTTCTTATAAATATTTGAACTAGTTCACATTTATACAATAGATGTTCAATACTTTCTATTTATTGGTTACAGAATGTACATAGATCTATAGTTGAATTATAGATAATTTTTAGAAAGTGTTAGTTTCAATGTTCTGTGATGTACACAATATTGAAAACATTATATTTTTCTTTGTTTTGCTAATACGAATCCATTAAAACTTTTGTGATGTCATCTTTTGTAATTAGCCATTGAATAGTTTGATTTTTCAATACTAAGCAGTTGAATAGTCAGATATTCAATGATAAATTGTTGAATTGTAAACGGTTTTTTGTTGGATAGATAGCTATTCAATTATCAGCTTAAAGCCTGCAAATAAGAGAAATCTGAAGATTGCACGTAAATCTAGTAACATTTTGATTTTCGCACACAAAAAAAAAAAACCATTGCTTAACACATCTTCATCTCAACCGCAGTAATAATAATTTCAATGTTCATACAGCATCAAATTATCATTCGTGGTCAGTTGGTTTGTCCTTTGAGCGAAGATACAAAATGTTTCAGTTTCCTGAAATGAATTGAAAAACCGTTTTATAGACAGTAACACTGTTGAATAAAAGAATGGTTCCATGTAACACTATCTGTCACTTGTGACATGACCGACAATGTTTTTCTTTTAAGTTGACTGTACATCAACTAAAATACAGAACGCTGTTCAGTGGGCGTTCCTTATGCAAATGACCCAAACTCTACAACACCTAAAATAATGAACACTTGAATCAGGTAAAATCCAATTTATTTTTCGAAATTAACAAAAAGAGATGACTAGATTTTTATCTTATGGCAATATAAAAACTGAAAAAAGCTGCACGGTAAACAACTTTTTTATGCCGTTGAGAGACAACCTGGGCATAATTCACTTTATGGACAACCTGAGCATAACGACTTCATAGAGAAAGTAAAATTACACATATTGAACACTACCTGAAAGGAACTTAAATCCTTATTCCGGGTTTCTTTGCACATCGGTTCGATGAAACCTGACAAGTAATCACCATGGGGGGTGCTTGGAAGACTGCTCATAACTTTCAGGGTCCAACGGCCTCTCTACGGAATTCCGTGGCGGATCTAAAACTTGCGACACCTTTTTCAACATCGCCGAGCTGTAATCTTTATACTTCCGCACTGCCTTTCATCAATGTTCGGTTATTTTCATGATTTCTTGCTCTGGAACTCCCGCAATATACATTTGAGCTACTCCTGTGCGTTTTCCACTGTGATTCGTGAAATTTCCAGATAGTTCACCTTCTTCTGCTATCACTTTTATGAAACTTGTGAGTTTGTTTATGCCGATGTTTTGATGAGAATAACGGATATTTGCATCCTCTATTGGTGGGAGTGGGCGCAGATAGAACGACCCCTCTTCAACAGCTTTCAGATAAACATCAAATATATCAATTATGTATCTCTCCTCTAAGCTAAAAAGAAAATTATAAATAAAAGATCAGATAATCAGATAAATACATGAGAGAGAGAGAGAGAGAGAGAGAGAGAGAGAGAGAGAGAGAGAGAGAGAGAGAGAGAGTTTCTCAATTTGTAAACGTAATGAATGTAAGTGAAAGTTCGAGAGATTTATTCAGTATGCGATCTTGCACTAAAATCCCGTGGGGATATGGGTTAGAATAGGTCCTCAGTACCCCTTGCTTGTCGTAAGAGGCGACTAAATGGGGCGGTCCTTCGGATGAGACCGCAAAAACCGAGGTCCCGTGTTACAGCAGGTGTGGCACGATAAAGATCCCTCCCCCTTTAATGGCCATAAGCGCCGAGCATAGGCCTAAATTTTGCATCCCTTCACCAGCAGTGGTGACGTCTCCATATGAGTGAAATATTCTCGAGAGGGACGTTATCAATCAAATTGTTAACAGAAACGCCATTGCGTTAGAGAGAGAGAGAGAGAGAGAGAGAGAGAGAGAGAGAGAGAGAGAGAGAGAGAGAGATTTTTAAAGGCAGCCCCATGAACTTTATGTAATTTTCACAGTCGTCCGCACCAATGAAAACTTGTTAAGATATCAGAATATGATGCTCGTCACATCTTCTGAGGCCACATATTTTGCTAGCATAAAAACATTGTCAATTGCAAATACTCTCCGTTTTCTTGTCCAAATATCCCCCTTTCCCCACAGTTTCTCTTCCTGTCCCGGAAGTATCTGGTCTGCACGTTTATGGCACAGCCCATTACTAATACTTTAACAATGAGACTTCTCATTTGTGCATCAGCAATGTTCCAAAATCCAGCGAATTCTGTGTTTTTCTCAGCCCAAAAATCCTTGACATAAACCGCTTTGTCTCGTAGGTGCCTTAACAGTCCGCATAATATCTTTGGAATCCATAACGTGAAGTTCAGTGATATTTTCCACCCTGTATTTTCGCCATTTCTCTCATACATTGACCGCCCATTTCGTAGTGCTTTTAGTGTTCGCATTATCTGTTATCGGGTCCTAAAGCGCGTTCAATTTTCTTCGACTTGTATCTCAGGCTTGACGACAACTTCGGGGTCAGTGTCCATGTCTACACCAAAATCGCCATAACTATTGAGAGTTGCGTCATCTTCATTCAGATTGAGAGATAAATCACACATTCCCTCAAATGCCAATATTTCATTCTCTAATGGGTCGCATACCTGAAAAAGTAAGATCTTTTATGTCATTGTCCCAGTTAGCACCAAGAAAATCAATATCTGAGTCCACCGTCTGACCATTATTTCACCGTCCAAAGGATACTAACTGACACAATTCGCGCTCGCGTAAAAAGACATTGTAAATTGATTGGTCACTTTGTCAACTTAACTTTAACTTTGATATCATATTCAGATTAATTATCATTGCAACATATGATTCACAGTAAAAACCATACAGCTGAACTGTCATGTCACAAGTCATTTAGAATACTCATTCCCTATTGTATGAGAGATACAGGGCGGGGCCCGACTCTAGCTACATGTATCACTCTCGCCTCAAGCCCCGCCCTATATCTTGCATGCAATAGAGAACCCGTACTCTAAATATTATATGACTGTGTTCAGAATTCTTCCATTCTTATATTCTAACAAGTGAATAGTTGAATGGTTTATATCAACTATGGGATCAATTAAAGATATTTTCAAAGTAAGATAAATAACTCGACGGTGTTAAATAGTTCAGAGAGAACATCCTCTTCTCATGCCTTTGGCCCTCAGTGAAGATGCTTTCTCTGAACTATTGAACACTATCTGGTTACTTTACTATTCTATCTGCGCCCACTGTCACCATTACTAAATATTAATATTCTTATTTCATTCACCTTCTGATTTTGAAACCTTTCATTTCATTTCAATTGGTCTGAAGATTTTACTCCATTAATATTAAGAGTATTATTAACTTCTACTTCCGTTACTATTCAAATTCAAAGCAATTAAGAATGTTGGAATAAAAAAAAATGTTTGATTTACGCAGTTGATCAATCTTGTGATATTTCACTACTTTCTTTACAAGGTTGATTGCACAAAAAGTTGGGTTTTACATTGTTACATATAAATGTAAACACGTTGTATGTCGTTGTTTCATATCTATAATTGATTGATGTATTGAACATTGTTTAATGTCTCTCTCCAGAATATCTCACTCATATGGAGACGTCACCATTGCTGGTTAAAGGCTTCAAAATTTAGGCTCACGTTCGGTGGTTAAAGGCCTTTGAGGATGGAGGAATCTTTATTGTGTCACACCTGCTGTGACTAGGGGCTTCAGTTTTTCGATCTTATCCAAAGGACCGCCCCATTTAGTCGCCTCTTACGACATCAAGGGGTACTGAATACTTATTCTAACCTGGATCAACACGGAACTCATATCTATAATAAATTCAGAATTTTTTTATCATTTTCATTTCATGCTTTCAAAACATATATTTAATTATTTATGTTTGAGTTATCGTAAAATCCCCTCCAAAACAAAGCACTCGAAGACAAGTGCTCTTGAGTCAAAGTGATATCATGATCATGTGCATAATAATTAACAAGTTTATCCCAAGATTAAAACACATTACACCAAAACTGATTCTTAGATTTCTCCACTTTCTCTAGAGCATAAATTGGCTCTAAAGTAATAATTTGATTGATATTCATTTTTGCATCTACATCTGACTACCATTTGGCAGAACTAATCCAATGTCAAATTCGATGAGAAGCATTTGAAATACATATTTCCCATGTTTAATCCGTGTTATTCATTAATAGTTATGTGTTTTGTCATTTACTTTTAATTCACTTAGCTTGAGATTTAGAATAATTTACGAATAGTCACGATATTTTTTTTATTATATTTAATTCGTGGATAGTAGTTTCTAAAGATTGTCTGATTCCATAAAAATTATATCATCTGCAACTTGTGATATTCAATATGCATCTTCGCCTATCAGTATTCCACTAATGTTTCAGTGCATCTTGTTCTGATGGGAAGAATATTTGTGCATAACAAAATAAATACGGAGAAATTGAATCCGTTGCTGTGTAGAACGTTTTCCATTCTTGAACCATTCTGACAAACTCACCTTGGTTAATTGTTGTGCTAAAATGCAATTTTATAAACAGTATTTAATAATGTAATCGCTCGCCAACATTTTAAGGATTGTTTTGGCTTATAAGATTTTCTTACACATTGTACATATGACCTTGTAATTTAGTGACAGATAAATTGTAATTTCTGAAAGCTTAATTTAAATATTTGTTGGTTTTTCACCACGAGCAATCCATCTAACCTTTGGTCTTATCATGACACCTTTTATTTTTTTTTCAATCCTTATCGCTTCCAATTCGTTATTATCTCAATGTGGTACAAATCTATCTCACTTTCTTGTTCCTCAAGCCATTGTATTTATGTCAGTGATTCTTCTTTGTTGTTCGTAGTTTATTTATTTCTTGGTTTTCTTTTTTCACAAAAGAGGATAGAAAAATAGAATGATTTATAATTTCCATTAAAATACTTCTAAAAACAATTGATCACTAATGAAAAATTGTGATTTCATTCCCAGGAATAGTAGGGGTACTTTCAGTACTGTATCCCTGTAGACAATATCGTAAGTTGTGAGACTGATCACTTGTTCATTGTCTTCGCCTTTAATTTTTTTTTGTTTTACATCTTTTGCGTATTGAATCAGTTGAGATATATAAACACCATATGCAGGTGATAATGGAATATTGCTATATAAATATGGGAAGTTGACGATGGAGAAGCTGAACTCATCCCGTTTGTCATACAGTTGAGTTGTCAGTTTTCCGTTAATGTCTACTTTCAATGAAATATGTAAGTATGAAGCAGAGGTTGATGACTGTGTTGTCTTTTATTTCGAGCTCACAGGGATATATCGAATCGACATATGAATGAAAGTCATTATTGTTGATAGACAAAACGTCGTCGATATTTTTTTTCGTCTCTTGTAGAAGTTTTTGAATAAATTCTGCTTCATATGCATATAGAAACAGGCCAGCTAACAAAGGAGCACAATTTTTGTTCATGGGAATTCCAACAGACTGTTGGAAAACTTGATCACCAAAGACCACGAAGATATTGTCAATGAGGAATTCTAGCATATTTTTATTATTTCAACTTCAAAGTACTTGTGCGTGGAATCAGAGTGGTGTTTGACAGATTAAGTTTTTGGATGACCGATCACTAGATATGAATATTTCCTTTTTCCATTTTTGTTGAAGAAGCAACTGTCTATGATGTAAAAAAGTATAGTCTTTAATTGATCGTGGGGAATGGTCGTGTATAGTGTTGAAACGTCATAGGTTTCGCTGTTATTGGTTTGGGAAATGTTTTGCGATTTAAAGCTCTTCTGACATATGTAGTCGCACAGTAAGTTTGGAGTTTCTCTTTCACAGCTGTTAATAATTTCGTCAGGAGCAAAATTAATACATGAGTACATGTACTTGCTCCCTTAAATTCACAATTTAATTTAAAGTAAGTTGCACAACATCCATTACTTTTGGCTCAGACGTGCATTAACAAGGAGTCCATCATTTTAACCATTTCCATCATGATGACGCCTTTGGACAGCATAGTCAAGAAGGAAATAATGTGTTGAAATCGAATTGCGTGGTCGTGTAAATCCTTTTGCACATGGTACTAAGAAAACGCATGCATCTTGGAACTCCAAACGTTTGCCCTGATGGTTTGAATGGGGTTAAGGGTCATCACCAGGATGACGATTTTTGCTCGGTTAATTGGTGCACTATTGTCAATACGTTGCTAGGCATTGATATAGAAAAACAATTTATAATAAATCAATTGAATTCTTCAATCAGATTGGTCACTCCATTTGCTGGGACAGTTTTATCGGTTCATTCATGTTAAATATCAATAACATTCTGATATAATTTTATTTACATGGCATACCATGGTTAGGCGAGGAATACTAGAATAAATGATGAGAGTTTTAAGTATGACTTACTTTCATGAGCATTTGACCTTCGTTCATGAATTTGTTGCTTAATAAAGTCATATTAGAAGTCATATGTCGACCAATCAGGCGTGTTTTATGAACGTGTTTCATGAACGTGTTTGATGAAGGTCTATATTTTATTGAAACATTGACATTGTGTTTAGTATGTAGAGCGTATGCTGGTGTTTATTCTATTACTTAGTGTTTCCACATAGACTTTGCTTCTTTGTCCCGAGGATGAGGTGTCCCGAAAATTTCACCTGTGTAATTTTTCGTGTCATTTTAGTATTTCATATAGTTTCTCCCTCGATCGTTTATCTACTTTTAGATTCAACACTTTTAGGGATTTTAGAGAGTTATTGGGTTTAAGTGTTTTTGTTGTTTGCGATGTATACGACTATCAATTTCCTGTGTGGAAATTGACTGTGAGGAATCAATGATCATTATTCCATGTTGTTTGTCTCTGCATTTTCGTATTTATGTCAATTGATTGAATAATAAGATGGGTTAAGCTGATTATGAGATTGGAAACTTTTTACAACATTATGGAATTGTATACCATCTAGTTGTTTGTTTCATTGCTTTGCCGTACTGTTCATCAAAATCCAAATTTGTCTTAATTGAGTTTCTATCAGAATCGTATCTAAAGCATATGCTACACTTAAACACTGCAAAGATGTTTGATAAGAAATTTTTAAGACATACCTCAACCTGATTATTTGGACTCACCACAATCTTCGATGGACCATGGTTCAACTGCCAGGATTTCTGGTGACATGTACCAGTTTCTCTGTAAGAGAACAAGATAGCGGCCTTTTTGTGTCTTGAATCATTTAAAAACGTAAACACACACACAAAAAAAAAAAAAACACGACCCGGATACATGCAACTCATGCATGACAGAATGCCTTGAAAGAACAATCCTAAACGCCCGTTTCGAGATACTTCAGAGTTATTTCCAATTGGAGAAGTTGTGAATATAGTAATTCACGGAAGACCTTGTTTATATGTGCGAGTGGGACAAATATTCGTCTCTGCGAAAGTGAATGTACTCAGCAAGTTTCTTATAAGCAGTGTTATTAACCGAATTCGACCAATACTCAAACTAAATAAATGATAAGCATTCAGGGGGTAATTAAATACATATCATTTTTATCATATTACGTTATTTTGATGCGCGTATATATATAATGTCCAGGATATCACTTACAAATATGAAAATGTTTTTATGTTTAAACTATAGTACAATAATTAGTTGAATATTATTTTGTATTTCCAACATTTACATCTTGAAGGACAAGCCGTTTAAGTACATTTTGTCCACTTCCTCACTGATTATTCTGTCCCATTTAGGTATTCAAAGTTCCACTAAATGCACTCTCTACACATAATGGCTCTTATGTCAAAACCGGCGCATTGCTTAAATTTGGTTAAATAGTTTGAAAACATCTAAAATGATATACATTTAAGCCATACATTTCGAAGAAGAATCACTAGTATCAACATATAAATTGCACATAGATTTCCTTTAAAAAGCTAATTTTAATACAGGAAGAAAACAATTGCATCAATTCAAATTGTAGTTTCACAGTTTTCAGCTAGATGTGAGGAGCATGCATTGGTCACTCCGACTTTACCTTGTGGTTTTAAAAATCTTTGTTGCAGATTGCAGAAGACTCTGTGAAAACAGGTATGTCAATGAAACAGAAAAAAAACCGTTGATGTCCAGACGCTTGTAATAATAATAAATAATATCATATTTATATAGTACCCTTTTCATACACTGTGTACGCTCAAAGGTACTTAATGAAATAATGAAAAGATATGCACCCGTATTCAAATTTTAATTTTGTTTTTTGTCTGTCTGATAATGACAATGGATGTTGTTCAGGTGAAGTATGGAACGAAACGCTACAAACGTGTACAGGTAACATACACTTTATTATAGTGAGTGAAATATATTATTCATATTTTTAGCATCTGAAAAGGACTTACACATAAAAGCATACATGTGTTAAATAAATATGCGAGCATTGGTGCTCTCATTATGAAGTGTTTAAATAGAAAGAGAATGAAACATACTTTCATTATCTTTGCCTAAGATAACCGAAGAACCATCCCCAAAACCATATTCATGACAGTAGATGTAACCGGTGAGAATGGGATACGTACACCTCCTAAGCACCTCATCCCACCCCTGGTATGCCCAGGACTTCCTATTTGTCCTATCCTGAATGTTGTATTTTATTGTCGTTTTTCGCCATTCACTTTTTCATGTTGATCTTAACCGATTGGATACGCGAGAGCAAATTTTTAACTCAGTGAATGATATTGACAAATAATGCATGTCACAAGGATTTCAGAAGTCTCGTTTAAAATCAGCATTCCGAAAATTATATGGTCGTTATAACGATCTACTTTGCCAATATAACCCATCATTGGGTCAAATACTGTCTGACGTGTTTCTTTAATACTTTATATCATTTCTGTGTTTATCCTTGTATCTATTTCGTAAATCCGACACTTTTAGGCACAGGATGTCGATAAACAACAACATAAACACACACATATACACATAATATCTACAATCTGTATAGTGATTGCGTTTTAATTTAATGGATATAAGACTAAATTTATCAAAGATTATATATAAGATATGTTTAAAATTATCTAAATAAAAAGTAAGATAAAAATTACCCAGTGTTGCGCTGTTAAAGCACCGAAGTATATTTGATTTTGCTTTAGAAACTTACACAGGCTGTTTTGTATCAATTTGATTTATTTTGATGTGTTATTTTATTTTGTTATTCTTTTCATTTTCCTTTAATATGTTTATTGTACTTCACAAATATAATCAAAGATATTAACGATTGCAAACAAACTGCACGTGTTTTCATTTTATTTGCATTTTTGAAATATGTTTTCATGAATGTATTGTTATTTTTATTATTATTATCATTATTCTTTTTATTATTATTATTGTTTGCAGGAGCACATACTGTCGGGAGAAATTGGTTTTTTTCTCGTTCTTTTATTATTATTCTTGCTCCGTTTCTCATTATTTTTCTTACGCCTCCATGTGAGTGAAACAAATTTCGAGAGGGACGTTAAACAAGATACAATCAACAATCAATCAATACTATTATTCTTATTAATGTTTTCTTTATTATTCCGCTTCAAGGAACAATTTTTCCGCGATATTCTATGAGAGTACCTCAACAGATGTAATTAAACTTTGTTAAGTGATAGAAGGTCATGAGGAGGGAAGTATTTAACTTTTAAAATGTCCGTCATTTTTTTTTTTATTTCAACCAAATCTAGGGATCCTGTGGGGATCTGGGTTAGAATAGGTCCTCAGTACCCCTTGAATGTCGTAAGAAGATCCACAAAACCAAGGCCCCATGTCATAGCAGATGTGCCACGATAAAGATCCCTCCCTGCTCAAAGGCGGTAAGCCCGGGGTTTAGGCCTAACTTTTGCAGCCATGCACTGGCAATGGTGACGACTCCACTAGGGTGAGAGATTCGCGAGTGGGACGTTAGATAACAGTTAATGAATTAACTATCTCAAGGGTAATTTTATGACCCTGAATCTATTTCCACCATCATTTTCGTGCTGCCATTTTGAAAATTATCACCATGTACATAAATATTTCAATGTGTTAAATTATCTACCTTTGTGTTCTGGGATCAATTGAAGGACCACAGCTCGTATCTAACATCAATATTTCTTTTCATTCAATTTTCAAATGTTTAAAAATGACCCCATTTCAAAATAGCTAGCATGATTGTCGAATTTTAGCCAATGTTAGTGTCTACGGTGAATTGAGGGTCCTGCATTCAGTTTTTCGCATCAACATTTTGACCTGGTCCATTTCTGACAGGGTTGGCATCCGAACACGGTTATGGTTTGTTATTATTACTTTTTGTTGCTGTTGTTTATTCCCGAAAATGTTTTCCCTTATTTTTAGATTGTAAGGTGGGATACACGGGCAGGTTCTGCGATATCAGATGTCAGTATCCTTACTATGGAAAACAGTGCCAGATGAAGTGCAGTCTTAATTACCGGAGGGACCAGTATGATTTCAAAACAGGCTGTGTTCACGAAGGTAAAATTACTCACAAATATGCATATAATACAGTAAGGAGTGGTTCATAATATTTACTTTGAACTCACAGAGTTGAGTTTATGAATATACATGTATATATTGGACAAAAGAATAAAGCACATTAATGAAGTCTTTCGTTTGAACATATGCAAATGATTCTGTTAGAAAGTGTGTCCTTCCTTCTTCACACCTAAGAACTGGAACGAGAGGCCCCTTCTTCAGGACAATATGATGTTTACATGTAATTGGAAATTAGATTAGAATGCAAACTACGTATATTAAAAACTAATTAAAAAACTAATAAAACAAATAAAACGTCTACATATTGAAATTATTGAGCGTATTGAGCATCAGGATTGCTACCGTATAAGTTTTACATGGATACTACCCATCTATATGTATCTATCTATCCATTTGTTTGTTTATTTATTTATCTATCTATTTATCCATCTTTCTGTCTACTTATCAAACATGTATATATTGGACAAAAGAATAAAGCACATTAGTGAGGTATTTCGTTCGAACATATTGCAAATGCTTGCTCTTCCTTCTTTGCACCTAAGAACTGGAACGGCCGGCCCCTTCTTCGGGATAATATAATGTTACATGTAATTGAAAATTAAATAAGAATGCAAACTGCGTCTATTGAAAATTAATTAAACTTTGGGTATTTTGGTAAATCTTCTAAAATCCCCGTCTGTATCCTTGTTTTTGTGTCAAATGTAAACAAACTACGTCTATCAAAAAGTACTTAAACTTTGGGTATTTTGGTAAATCTTTTTAAAATTCCCCGTCAGTATCCATGTTTTGTTGTCAAATGTAAACATATGTGTATTTGTGTACATACACATTACTAACATTTTGATTTCAAAAGCGGATGCATTTTTGAAGTAATGAAAAATGTTATAAGCGTGGTACTTTTTACAGGTAACTAATTGCTGTTTTAGTATTCACTATTTGTCATATCACATTCCATCAAGATAATCGAAAAATAAAGTTTCGTTTTTAATTATATCATTATTAACATCTTCATTCATATCACAATGTACATATTACCATCCAAAACTTTAGATCAAAACAATTGAACAAAATCATTGAACAAGAAATCTATGATATATATGAAATTGATATTTACATAAAGCTTGAATGAAATAATGATCTGTATGTTTAACTTTTCTTATCTTCTGATTTCAAATACAGATATGAAAAGGTAGTAATCATTAATAGGTGCAGTTTCTTGCATCAAATCACATAATGAAAGGTGAAGATAACAAACAGTGATCAATCTCATAACTCCTATAAGAAATGCAAAATAGTGAGTTGGGCAGATACGTTTATATACAAGGGGTGGGATCAGGTGCCAAGGAGGAGCAACCATCACTTGTGGACCGGTCACACTCACCGTCTTGATAAGATAAATGGAGTTATCCGTAGTCAAAATCAGTGTACCAAGAATGGCCTAACAATCGGTATGAACCTACTAAGTATATACCCACAAAACCCAATCTTATTGTTTTAACAAATGCATTTTATAAGTTTTAAAAAAGAGACTAATCAGAGACTACTATTGCCAAATCAATATAGGAGAAAAACTCTTCATATAATAACAATATTATATTTTACACAGTGGTTGTCAGTTAGAAAAACATACATATGACATTGCCAGAAAAAAATCGCGTCTGAATTAAAACAAAATCTGGGAATGGTCTTTTCAATTTCAGAAATAATGTTTCCTTCATCAACTACGAATTACTTCACAGAGCTGGAAAGAGAAGATTCAGTTGAATCTACCAAGAACCCACTAAGTATATCTTATTATAATTTGAAATATATGTTTTCGGTTTGGTAAGTTGCGTGAATTTGTGTATGCCATACATCAGCATAAGCATCCATTTGTAGAGATATCTGTAATTTTCAGGAGCACTTTTCGTGAAGAGACAAACAAGTATATATGACATTAAAGGTCCTCACTGGAAATAAATTTCCACGTAATCTTCTGCTTATGTTGAATAAAGTGATTAGTCAAATTAATTCCTACCTAGGATTTGACATTAAACCTGTGTCCGTTGGTAAATTATAAAACTGTGACTCGTATATTGTGTAAATATAATTTTAATCGAATATTTCTTAAAAGAGGATGGATATGAGTTTGCCTATCCTTACCACTAAATATACACTCACAATACCCGACGCTATTGTTTTAACATATCTTTGATAGCTTTCAAAAAGGAGACTCCTAGTGACAAGTCAATACAAGAGAAACACACTGTTTATATAAGAGCTTGGTCTGTACTGGAAATATTACTTTAGTTTATCCTGAAAGATTGAAGATAACAAACGGCAATCAATCTCATAATTCATATAAAGAATACAAAATTACGAGTAGGGCAAATTCGAACCTCTGAACAACCCGGAGGTGGATCAGGTACCTAGGAGGAGTATGTATCCCCTTTTCACTGGCCACACCCTCCGTTAGTTCTGTATCTTGATCGATTAAACGGGGTAACCCGTACTTAAAATCATTGTGAAAACAACGGATTAACAATTGGTATGAATCACGTCAGACAGCATCTGGTCCAATGAAAGATTGTATCGGTGAACTAGATCGTTATGAATCCCATGTTATTCGCGAAATACTGACTTTAAACAAGACTTCATTATCAGTATTTTGCCTTGATTGATATGCCAGTGTATCCGTACTTGACCAACTCTTACATTTGTACTCTTATATGAGTTATGAAAATAATCACTGTTTATTATGGGCACGTTTTCCTGAATGACTTCGAGTATCATACGTTTAAGAAAGTAATAATTACGCAAATGTGCTACTAAAACGGGATTTGTATAATTAGATTTCTATAAATTTGGCGTATTGGCTATATCAATTTATCAACACATTTGACACTGGCGTAGTGCCTATCTCCTACGTTTTCGGAACTGGTGACCTCTGAGGTATGTACATCGGAAATTCAGAACAGGAAGTATTGTAAGTGAGCCAACAATTCATGAATTTACACTTTCTGCTGATTCAATTAATTTATTGGTTCAGATCCGCTTTCATTCAATGATGATATCCAATTCTATATTTCATTTTATTTTTTAATTTATTCACTGTCATTTACATCTCAATATGAGTGAAAAATTAACGATGGGACATAAAATAAATAAACAGCCAAACCAAACAACTGTTTGATATAGCTTGTTTTTATCTCTCTCTAATTGTCACCGCTTGTATTGCTGCAATTAATAACACTTATTTAGCGTGCCCCATCTGTTCGAATTTCCACCTGATTACACTGTACGTAGCTGGAACATGTACATACATGCACGCGTGTTACATTGTTAATTGAATATATTAGCATTGCTGTATATAAGTAGTGGCAGATTCGATGAAACAACCAGTATGCAGAAGCACCTAATCAACCAGTAATGTAAGTATGAAAGTAATTTACGCTTAAATACACCTTTAGTGCTATCAAAGCATGCATTTTTATTACGTGTGACAGATATTTGCATTGACAAAAAGATGAAATTCATAACGATGGTAAACCCAAGTCTAATTGATAAATAATCAAATAATAATCTATGCAAGTTGATTTTCTTTAGAAAAAAAATTTAGTTTATCTATTTTGCAATCATTTCATTTAGTAATATACATTGAAAGGTGAAGATAACTAACAGTGATCAACCCTATAAGCAATACAAAATAGAGAGTTGGGCAAAGTTGGACCCCTGAATATACCAGAGGTGCAATCAGGTGCCGTGGAGGAGTAAGCATCCCCTGTCCACAGGTGACATCCGTGAGCCCCATATCCTGATCAATTAATTGTAATAGTTGATTATTCATTTTTGTGTGTATTTTACATAATACTAAAGATAATGTCGTGATACATTCAACAATGTAATATGAATGATATAGTTCATTGCCAGACACCATTCCAGACTTCTACAAATACCTATATTAAATTGTTTTAGTTTTATTACTTCTTATATTGATGTTATGTGTTTGAACTCTTTTCTGTCTTCTTTTTATACTTATTTCATGATGCTTTATATGCCTCCAAGTAGCAAAATTGGTTTAACTAAATGTTCCGTTATTAATTTGCCTCTACACAGTATATTCTACTTTTGATTATATTATTGGATGTAGTGCACTGCCGCGATGGCCTATAGGTTAGAGCATTCGCCCCACATGAGGAAGGCCGGGATTCAAATCCCGGCCACGACAGAGTTAAGTCGTTAAAACAGGTGGTGACAGTTCCACCACCAAACGTTCGGCATTAGTTGTGAATGTGACGGGTCCTCCGATATGGTCCTAGAAACGGATGTCCCTTGTCACAGTAGGTGTGGCACGCTAAAGAACCATTACTGTTCAATTCCTGTAAGCGTCGAGCAAAAACCTGAATTTCTAAAACCCTTCATCTGTCCTGGTGACATCTCCATATGAGTGAAAAATTCTCGAGAAAG
This sequence comes from Ostrea edulis, assembly GCF_947568905.1. Classification (NCBI taxonomy): domain Eukaryota; kingdom Metazoa; phylum Mollusca; class Bivalvia; order Ostreida; family Ostreidae; genus Ostrea; species Ostrea edulis. Next base: position 73,642,320 of record NC_079166.1, on the reverse strand, counting down.
ACATTTAACAATACAATATTATATTATTGTACGAAGTTAAATTATAAAACTGATGTTTGCTGCCATCGATAGACAATGCATATCTTGAGTATGAGGTCCTTTACTCCTACAATGAGGAGCAGTATCTAAGTATGTGGATGATTATCTACAATATATTTATATGCAGATATTCTATATTTCAGATGAATTGATGAGATAACTCATATAATAACATCAAGTATAAGTGATGTACCGATCAAAGTAATGCCACTTCATAAAACATCAATCAGATGTAAGTCTGATGACTTTAATTGTGATATTAATTTATATTACAACGAACAGCGTATATTTGTGTGTTTATCAAAATATTTAGAAACTAAATTATATTTTACAATTACTTGGAATGTCTTAAGATTATATATCCCTCTGTTTGCAACCTTAATTGCTAATACAAGCAATGTTCCAAGTAGCACTGTGGTGGACGTTTTAACATAATAGCCAGTTGCTTCTTCAACACAAATGGAAAAAGGACATATTCATATATAGTCATCAGTCATCCAAATATTTACTTTCTGATTCCACGCACAAGTACTCTGAAGTTGAAATAAAAAAAATATGCTAGTGTTCCTCATTGACAATATCTTCGTGGTCTTTGGTGATCAGGTCTTCCAACAGTCTGTTGGAATTCCCATGGGGACGAAGTGTGCTCCTTTGTTAGCTGACCTGTTTCTATATTCATATGAAGCAGAATTTATTCAAAAACGTCTACGTGAGAAGAGAAAATTTCCTGCTGTGACCTTCAATTCGAAATTCAGATGTATCGACGACGTTTTGTTTATCAACAATACTAATTTTCCTTCATATGTCGATTCGATATATCCCTGTGAGCTCGAAATCAAAAACACCACATAATCGTCCACTTCTGCTTCATACTTAGATATTTTATTGAAAGTAGACATTAACGGCAAACTGACAACTCAAATGTACGACAAACGGAATGATTTCAGCTTCTCTATCGTCAGTTTCCCATATTGATGTAGCAATATTCCATTATCACCTGTATATGGTGTTTATATCTCTCAACTGATTCGTTATGCAAGAGTTTGTTCTGCGTATAGTCAGTATTTAAATCGAGGCAAGTTACTGACAAACAAGTGGATGGTAAAGGGGTTTAAACCTTCTCGATAAATGTCAGCATTTCGCAAATTCTATGGTCGTTATAACGATCTAGTTCGTCAATACAACCTATCATTGGGTCAAATGATGTCTGACGTGTTTCCTAACGATTGTTAAGCCGTTCTTGGCATACTGATTTTGACTACGGATACCTCCGTTTACATGATCAGGATATAGGGCTCATGGTGTGTATGACTGGTCGACAATGGATGCTTACTCCTCCGAGGCACCTGATCCCGCGTCTAGTGTGTCCAGGGGTCCGTGTTTGCCTAACTATCTATTTTGTTTTGCTTATAGGAGTTATGAGATTGATTACTGTTAATTATCTTCACCTTTCATTTATGATAATTTATTCACAAATAATGAAAGGGGTTGGGCAGTAGGCGTATAGTATTAAGCCTTCTTGAAGTTGTTGGAGTTCACAGTCAATGCAAGAGTTCCTCATGCGGTTGTGTTACATTTGCTTTAAACTTTTATTCCTCAATTGGTATCATTGTTCTTCTTGAAGTTATGAAATACATGGATGAACAGTATTTAGGATTTTCGACATTAAGGCCGATAAATATAGGACTAAGCATTGCATATTCCGTTCAAATCTTACGACAACAATCACGTATGTACAAATGTCCATCGCAGTGAAGTATCCTAGGGTTTTCGTTAACAGATAACATTAGATTTCAATCTTTGAAATGCATGTTAAACATTGAACTGTATTTGATCCTGGTATTTTTTCAGATACAGCAAGTCCTCTTGATGTCATATAGGAAAGGAAAGTTGGATGCAGCTGTAATGTAAAACTTATACGGAACCAATTTGGATGCACCAGATGCGCATTTCGACAAATAATGTCTCTTCAGTGATGCTCAACCGAAATGTTTGAAATCCGAAATAATTATGAAGTTTTAGAGATATTATAGCCAAAAATAGCGTGGCAAAAAAGTGGAGTCAAATTCGTCTAAGGTTAAGAGCTATGGGTGAGGGAAACATTGTACTGTAAACATTGTGCTGTTTCACCTTGACAATCTGCAGTGCTCGCGCTGCATCATTCAATTTGCACATATCACTGATATCTAAATACATATGCTATAGAGGAAGTCACTGTCGGATCGTGACTGAAGATTTTCAGATGTTGACTGTATATTGTCTTAACAATATCGTATATGTTCTCCCCCTGTCATATCACACGTTGACGCTTACAGCTGCTATACGATTTCCCACAACCACTGGGTATTTGAAATATCAAATAAAATGTAAATATGATTATATTATCAATACAGATTAATTTAAGATAAAAATTGAACACATTTTTCAATAATAGCACCTGAAAGTGTATATGTACAAGTATTTTAGTTAATAGACAAAACTTTAGAAGATATCAACCATGTATATGTACATGATTATTTTCATTTTATAAAGTCTTAAGGGAATTTACAATCATACTACTTTGACCTGTACAAAAACAAAACCTCTAACAAAATTCATATTACTCTAACCACTCAATTTAGAAAAGCATGTTAATTATTTTCTTAATTCAAAGTCACAAAGTTTCAAAAACTGTAGGTGAAACCCTGAACATATCCATGAAATAATATAGATAATGTTCAAATATATCATTATGCAATGTCCTGTAAAATAGGGGGCGGTAATGATAATATTGCTGTTTCATCTTGTTTTGAACATTTAGAATATCTATAATTATTGTATTATTGGATTTGGCCTCAATACGACACAAACTTTAGAGATCTATAAAATGTTTGACAAATAGAAATAAAAACAACAACAAAAACCCACCGAAACTTGAATGTTTAACGCATTACAAGCAAGCTGGTGTTCATTTTGAATTATTGGCCTTCAGTTAAAAAACATATATAGATGACATGAAATATGAAGATAAAGATCAGCGATCAATCTCATAACTCCTAGAATGTCAAACTTATATGGAACCAATTTTGATGCATCAGATGCGCATTTCAGTGATGCTGATGCCGACATTTTGGAAATCCGAAATAACAATAAACTTGTAAGAACTAAAAGGAAAAACAGAGTGCCAAAGACTGGAGTCAAATTCGACTAAGGATCAGAGCTAGGCATGAGGGAGATAATTCTTAATTTTGAAATGAATTTCTAATTTTTATCGCAACAATTAAATATACAGTCGTATTTGCAAGCTAGTAACGAAGTATAAGGAATATAAAAGAAAGAGTTGGTTAAAATGTACTCCTGGATATCCAAGATATGTGATGCTGCATTTAGGAAGAGCAAGCATTGCCTGTCGACCAATCACACCTGCCATGCGCCCTATATCTTGATCAGGTAAATAAAGTATCCCCTAATCAGAATTAGTGTGCCAAGAACGGCGTACCAATCGGTGTGAAACACGTTAGACAGTATTTGACCCAGTGACAACTTATAATTGCAAACAAACTCTTTATAATGAACATAGAATTTGAGAAATGCTGATCTAAAATGAGATAGTTGAAACCCCTAATACATTATTTTGTTGCCAGTAACTTGCCTCCTTTTAAAATCTGATCATACACAGGCCAAGTTCTTACATATCGAACCAGCTACGAAACATATACACCATATGCAGGTGATAGTGGAATGTCGCCAACAATCAGTATAAAAGACGTCAGACAGCATTCCATCCAATGGTCATTATAACGACCGTAGAATTCGCGAAATACTGACGTTAAACGAGTGTTGAAACTATTGTTCTACCAACTTGTTTGTAAACAGCCTGTCCCGCTTTAAATACTGATCATGCTCAGAACAAACTCTTGTGTATCGAATCAGTTGAGATATATAAACGCCATATGCAGGTGGTAATGAAATATCGCTACATAAATGTGGGGAAGTTGACGATGGAGAGGCTGAAATCATCCCTTTTGTAATGTAGTAATGCATATTTCTTTGTGAAGGTTTCTCTGAAATTTGGGAATCAAATACAAGTACGCCAACCTATATTCACCCATCCCATTAATCGGGATATTAAATTGTTCAAAATGGATTCATGATTTTCAAGAATGTCATCTTTTGAAAAGGCAGTCGGAGTATAGATACGATTACCAAATGTAAATTTGATGCAGAGTTTGTTTAAAATACTGTTGCAATAATGAGCCTTACAAAGAAAGACAATATTATTACCAGCATTGTCATCTGTTAAACATTTTGAGTTTAAGGAACTGACGACAGGATTCGGTAGGAATATCATCGATAATCAGCGGTGGATTGAATAACCTATGACTGACGACATCCATAATCATATAGTTTGGTCTGTATTCTCGTGTTAAAAACATCAAGAACGAACTAGCCTTGGTTTCTGCAAATAACGTATGCAAATCTCTTAATGGAACTGTATCAAATTTTGTGCAAATAGCATATGGACCTAATTGTTTGTTGACGTAACTTAAAAGTGGATCAAGCGTGACATCGTGAATGCTTGGTCTTTAATATCGTTATCTACTTGTAGTGTAGCTAAATTCCCTACATTGTATACATTATCATTGCATCCATGTGGAAATCTGGTACCTATAGTTCATATCCAGTTAATAATAAATGATAATAATAATACCATATTTATATAAAACCCTTTTCATACACTGAGTACGCTCAAAGGTGATTTACAATGCATATATACCTTACAGAATGTTATACACATAATACATAGAAAATAAATAAAACATTGAAAAGTAATGATAGAAAAGACATTATCACATGTAAACAGTCCGTAGCTGTACCTATCCTGATTGTACATATAAAACATGAAAACACAATATACCATAATATCCTAGATAATAATAAACATCAGTTTCAGGGCGTATCTCATTGTCCACTAAAAGGGATACATTAGTTAGATTGTGTATGTGATGGTCATTTCTTTCTAGAACGCTGACCTCCATGCAAAACGATGGAACGGTCAGGGTACTTAAAATGTTTATAGAGAAGGTGGCTACCACCATATTTTACCTTTTAGTAACATGTGTGTCAAATACTACTGAACAAGAGATATAACTTCTATGTATTTCAATGCCATCAATTCATTGAAAACAATATTTTCCTTGCGCTGTTATGGTACTTACACACAAATTGTGCAACTATAAAATCAAACATTCTTGATGAAAAAATTCGAATTGTAGGTTTGTAGGGCTAGGGTTTTGTATTGTACATGTAGATATGAGCAGTATTATTAAAATAAGATTTTTCTATTTCAACTTAAATGAATAAAGTCTGAAAGTGCTGTGATGTCTCTTTAATGAATAAACATTCTAATAAACATACATTCGTTTTGCATTGCTCAGTTAACCGTTATAAATGTTTGAACTAGCTTCTTAACGTATCATATTTGAACAGGAACGTTTATTAGAATTGTGAGGTTGTGACAACTGTGAGGGAAACATAATGTCTTGCGGAATATATGCATTGATAAAAATCCTACTTATACATAATTGATTGATTAATTGAATATTGTTTAACTTCGCTCTCGAGATTTTTTCGAATTCCCACAGAATTTCTGATACATGTACAGCTGTAAATTTTACCCATGACATTCTTGGATTTTCCTGTTTAAGGCTCCGTGGGGATCCAGGTTAGAATAGGTTCCCAATACCTCTTGCTTGTCGTAAATGGGGAGGTCCTTCGGATGAGACCGCAAAAACCGAGACCCCGTGTCACAGGAGGTGTGGCACAATAAAGATCCTTCCCTGCTCAAAGTTCGTAAGTGCTGAACATAGACTTACATTCTACAGCTCTTCGCCATTGATTTGACTTCTCCATATGAGTGAAAACTTTTCGAGAACGACGTTAAACAATATAAAATCATTCAATTCTGTTTATATATTGATTCCCATGTTTTTATATTTACATTCAAACAAGCATTATTCAGTTTATATTTAGAAAATGAAGTATTCTAAAAACAATAATAATAGTAATTGATTTTTAATGAGGATTTTTCGTTATGGTGCAATTACAAGAAAGTACAAAGCAAACATTTAAAGCATCATTAACGTGCATTCTGATTTTGAAAAACACCTGGAAACCCGACTTTTCCATATCACCAGTAACTGCCAAATTCCTCAGGACTGTTCACCTTGATTATTGACAGCTCCACACACATCCCCTCTCGTAAAAAGGAATCAAAAACTGACAGCGTCCGCTTTCCATACAATTTACATCTTAAATTTTATGACAAAACACCATATTCTAAAAAAAATATCCTCACGAGCACCTTTACATTGCAAGACAATTATATCTGTGTAAACAAGTTATCATGGCAGTAAGTAAGGAAGGTAATCAAAATAAGTATTGAAGAATAAATTATTATAAACATATGTTCTAAATTTTCATTTCTAAATTCTTTTTACAAATATACTCTGACGTTGATTAAAATGCCTGTTTTGACACATCGTGCTGTGCTTTAACATATTAGCATTTTCGACTTTTCGAAATGTACGTGGATGACCAATGGAGAACACCATTTCTGTATGCTTCCTTTGACCTGAAAGAGAAAACGTGGAATAATTACATTATGGCTACAGTTGCATCTTCCCAACAATTCAGATATAGGGCTAATGCAGATATTCCTTATATACGGGTACTTTTTCAAACGTTTAAATATATCTACTGCTGGGTTTTCAGCACCAAACCGAATATGTAGTTGATTTCCATATTGATATTGGTTGTTTGTTTTATGCCCAGTCGATAATGTGTTACACATATTGAAACGTCATCAGTTGTAAGCAAAATATCACACTTTTAGACCTATGCTTAGAGCGTATGGCCGTAACAGTAGGGTTCTTTAACGTACCAATGCCTGCCGCAACACAGGACTTCCTTTTTAAGGTTATGTCCGAAAGACCCATGATTCTCACTTCTAAATACCTAGCGTTTGGCAAAAGAGCAATCACTACCTATGTATTGAAGTCCCGATTACGACGCGACCGCTCTGCCACTAAGCTACCATCACTTGGTATATTGCAAAAGGAAGGCTTTGATCAAATTAATTAAAACAATGAAGAAGTATTATACGCACTACAACTGATGTGTCCCCTATCAATTTCCATAGTGTGTTTCTTCTTTTTTTATTTTATATTTTTAGGGATCATCTTTAAATTAGAAAAATGACAATGTCAAATGTCATTAAAATGGCTCGTGAGAAACTGTCTTATCATGGTATACCCACATACCAAATATGAAAAGCCACTTTCAAAAGACAAACAAATAATATGGACCGGTAAGTTATGTCTAAAAATTCCATTGTTTTACTTTTACATAAAAGGTTCGACAATAAACAAGCAATACATCAATCTACCCCAGGTATCATGAAATTTATAAGTTTTCTGGAGGCCTTCCTGCTGTACATCACCATATATTTGCACTTTCTCCTGCAAGTTTGAGATTTTAAAAATTGTGAATGTTTGGTAGTTTTTGTTCCTTCCAAGGCTCCAGGGGTGCAGCAAACCAGACCTTTACAATTTAACCCCAACCCTTGTCTTAAAGATATTTCATACTAAATTTGAAAACAAAAAATTGAAATTTCAGTTATCGAGTAGAAGTTAAAAAATGTTTTATCATTCACACATTTGTTAACTGAACATTGTGGCACAACCCTCTTACCAAAACCCTTACACATAGGATCATCAAATCTATAATTTTCGTAGAGGACTACCCGTTCCTTCTAAATATTGATTTCTTTTCAATTTAGTGTAAACAGCACTAAAGAACTTTAAGAGTTTTACACATAAACAATATATACCAAGTTCGATTCCGCCTTGGGGTCAGAATATCTGCCCCGGGGGTCATGGAATCTACAATTGTGATAGACGTTTTCCTGTACCACATCATTATGTATTTGATTTTTCTTACACATGTATGGTTGTAGAGAATACGATTTTTTAAAATGGTCAATTTTTGGCGGTTTGTGCCCTGCCCGTAAAGTTCCAGGGGTGCAGGAGTCCTAAAAATTACAATTCATGCCCCCATTGTTCCAAAGATGGTACATAATAAAGTTGAAAATAATTGGAATATCAGTTTTCAAGACGTTAAAAATGTCCCATTGTTAATGCACGATGGATGGCAATCAATTGCGATGCGCCACCTTAGTTTACTTAAGTGACCTGAAAATTATATCTATTAACATACATATGACAGACTGTAGATACGCAGCTGTTAGAACATTAACTTTATTACCAAAAGGCCGTTATTTCGAGTCCTTTCGCACCTTGGCAATGAAAGGTGAAGATAACGAACAGTGATCAATCTCATAACACCTATACGCAATACAAACTAGAGAGTTAGGCAAACACAGACTCCTGGATACACAAGAGGTGGGATCAGGTGTCTAAGAGGAGTAAACATCCCCTGTCGACAGTTCAACCCCGCCGTGAACCCTATATCTTGATTAGGTAAACAGATTTATCCGTGGGCAAACTCAGTGTGTCAAGAAAGACGTAGCATTCGGTATGAAACAAGTCAGATAGCATTTGATCCAACGTAAACTATCATTCATAAAGACTAAATGGTGATTGGTCCTTCACCAAACAATTCACATTGTAATGTCGCGGGTCTTTTTTATATCACTTTAAAACTACAGACCTGTATCTTTGGCAGAGATAAGTTAGCATCATCACAAACAATTTCTTAGCACCTTACCTATTGTATAATGATACTTCATCTACAGTTTATGTACTGAACATACATTAAAACCTTAACTACCATCTTCCCTCGATAATTATTTCTACGTTGCAGAAATCAAGAATAATCAATTTCAAGCGGCACATTGGAGTAAATTCAATTAATGGAACATTAGAGTGTTTTCAAGGTGTAGAATCATATCTGGTATAATATGAGCAAAGTTTTGCAAAGCAAATAAAATATCCCCAGTTCATGACTGGAGAGGTTTTTGATTGATTTTTTTTTTTATTAGTACCCTAGAAAACACGGGGCGGACGAATATTTATACTTTCGTCTGATCGCCAAATCTCAAGGGAATTATTTACACCTGCAGCAAGCATCGTTTCTCATTATCTGGTACATTTAATTAAATGTATAACTTTTGAAACCCACGCAGTGTTGAATGAATGGTTAATATCACTATAACTTTACCATATTAATCAAATGGCTCCAAACATTCATGTATTATCATTTTTCCGATTGATATAATGTATGTTATGGGACCTATGATTTTTTACAAACCGGAAAATCGATTACTTTAAAAAACGGGATGACTTTTGAAGTTTGATTAAATATGAGCGGTATAGCAAAAAACGTAATTTACTGAATGACTTGTTAAAGCACGACGATGAACGAAAACCAATTGCAATAGGTCACAAGGGTAAACTCAGGTGACCTAAGATCCCACTAAAGAGCCGCAGAGAGATGGCGTTTTGGAATGAATGTAAATTCTTCAGCTGATCTCACATATATTATCATATATTTATGCATATATGGAAGGCGAAGATAACGAACAGTGATCATTTTCAGTAATTCTATATAGGCCTCATGGTGAGTGTAATCGATCGAAAGGAGATGCTTACTCCTCCTAGGCACCTGATCCCATATCTGGTATATCCAGGGGTCCGTGTTTGCACAACAAATCTAGTATTCATCGCTTATAGGAGTTATGCGATTGATCACTGTTCGTTATCTTTACCTTCCATTACCAAGATACGAGCAAGACTATAAACAACGGTCTTAAACAACAGATCAAGCTCTTACATTTGTAAAATACGTCTTCTATGGGTTATTGATCTCGGATATTATCATAGGTCAATCTGTATCGTGTTTTTTAGATAAACCATTCTGCTGCAAATGTTGATTGGCATTTTCCTGTTCACATACTTCTGAAGTATCCTCTTCCAATTCTCCTTTGTCTAATGCAGCAAATTTAAAGACTTGCAAAAAATAATATATATATATATATATATATATATATATATATATATATATATATATATATATATATATATATATATATATAAAAGATGTAATAACTTATTTTCCTACAGTGAAACGTACATTTAAAAAGCACAGAGCCATAGACATTATGCATCCCTTCTCAGTGGATGCATCAAATAAGAAATCTTATCAATATGATTCCCTTCGTATACATCTTAATGGTCTAACTAATGCAATTAAAATTAATCTAATGAGAAACAATCAAATTACCTTTTGCGAACTGATTAAGTTCAAATACCTCGCCATCAGTTAGTAATGCATGTTCTTCATTTGACGAAATATAATGTTTAAAAAAATCACTTGATCAAATGAGAAAGTGTATGATACTTGAAATAGAAATATAACTATTTTTGTTATAAGCAAATGGTTCTCCAGCTCTCCAAATGCAAAATACTTAAATAACCTTTAATTTTGTATGATATGGAAGAGAGCACATGCGCAGGAACAGTCATTAAAATTGCACTTTGTTCATTGAGGTAAATGATTCAACAACGATATAGCTATTACCATTGTTGAATATGATACAAAAATAATGCCTATTATGTTGAAGTACCGATAGGAAAGGGAGCATACCCTTGTTTATTATGACCCCTTGGCCCCATGAAATATTCCTCTTTGATCAGTTATGAATTGTAGAAAAATCCTAGATCCCTTGGTTAGATTGATTGATTGTATCTTGCTTAATGTCTCTCTCGATAATTTTTCACTCAAATAAAGACGTCATCAAGACCGGCAAACGACTTCAAATTTAGGCCTTTGCTCGGCGCTTACGACAATGAGCAGTGAGTTCTTTAGCGTACCACACCTACTGCAACACGGGGCATCCGTTTTAAGGTAATCTCCGAGGACCCATGACATTCACACCTGATGCCGAGCGTTTGGTGATGGAACTGTCACGACCTGTTTTAACAACTTAGATATGTCGCGGCAGGGATTCGAACCCCGGCCTTCCGTATGCGGGGCGAACGTTCGAACTTCTAGGTCACCGCGGCGGTCATTCCCTGGGTTAGAACAATGTGAACACCATAAAATGATAATGCAGCATTGTATAAAATTTCAAATCTACCCGATAAGCAAGGTAGGGGAATGTGCAAAAGGTATTTTACTTTATCTCCCCCTCTTAAATCACTGTAATGTTAAGGAAAATTATTGGGGCATCATATCCTGATAATATGCACTTCAACAAATGACAATGAAGTACTGTGCAACGTCGACCCCATATGCCTCAAACGATGAGAAACGTTCACAAGAGTTTGCGACAGACATACGGATACTGAGAAGAGTAACAAGAACAATGTCACCCCCTTGAAGAGGGGGACCATAAACATATTCGATTACGTTTCTTAGGTTTTCAAACTTTCTCAATATAATTTTGTTTAGTCATACCTTTTTAAAGTTCTGCAACCCCTACCTGACAAAATCTTGTTTTGGTTTTCCTTTTCAAACTCTATTTTCATCCAAATATCTCTATCGGAATTCTTTGGAGCAAAACAATATGTTCCTCTTTTATCTGGTCCCATCGGAACAACAACATAAATTTTTATTTGGAATACATCTGCTGCAGTTTGTATTCCTAAATCTTTCCGCCAGTATCCCGTGATGCTCATTGGTTCAGTATTTGGTTTTAAGCAGTAATTTGCATATTTCTCATGAAACTCTGAATCATAAATATCTCTTTTAAACTCATCTGTTCCCTTTTTCTCTGAGTTCACTATTTTGCACAAAATCTTTAAAACATCTGGATCCAATTCAAGGGGAGAAACACTATCATTTTTATCCTCCGAAATGGAAATGAAAAGAATCAATACAAAACTATCCACATATGATAGATTCATAAAATTATTACATCAGAAACACTTTGCCTTCACCGCGTCATAGCTTAATTTGCAACCGAGTTACCCAAGTTTCACGTAGGCAGCGATTGTCCATATCTAATTTCGATCTTTTTTTTTTAAGATGCGGCGAATCCGAGGTACTCGATTACAAATTGATATGCCTTTTAACTCATGTTTTTCTTCCATAAAATTATATGGATCTTCCACAATGAAACAATGAAAACTAAACATACAATATAAAAATTATTCCTTAAATCATGAAGCTGGACCTAAGCCAACCTTTAAATTTTGTTGTTTCAAATTCTCAAGTTTGAGCATAGTTAAAATAAATCAGGGAAACTATATTTGGCACATGCTCTCATGGATGGTGAAGATAGCGAACAAATATTAGTCTCATCACTCCTATAACGAATATAAACCAAAGCGTTGGGCAAACATGGACAGTGGATATACCAGAGATGAGACCAGGTGCCTAGGAGAAGTATCATCCCCTGTCGACCGGTAACATTCACTGTGAGCCCTAAATATTGATTAGGTAAACGGAGTCATCCGTATTCAAAATCAATGTGACAAATACGGTCTAACAATCCGTATAAAACACGTCAGACAATATTTGATCCAAAGATAGGTTGTATTGGCAAAATAGATCATCATAACGACTATAGAATTTGCAAAAATGCTGACTTTAAACGAGACGATTGGAACCCCTGCACCATCAACTTGTTTGTCAGTAGCCTGCTTGGATTTAAAAACCGCCCATAAGCAGAACAAGCTCTTGCGTATCGAATTTCGTTAAAAAAAAAGCAATTAGTTTTAGAAGATGAAGTTATTGTAACTAAATAAACACTGTACAAACAGAAACTTACAACTATTTTATTTAGCAAAATCTCTTTGTGAGTTATTCGATGATGTTCTGACTGATAATTCCGGAACTACAATATTGATGGAACACAAAATGGAACTAATGACAGGTGAACCTGTTAGAGTTAAGCAGAAATCACTTTCCATACCGAGAAAACTGTTATTGAAGAAGTTGACAAGATGCTTTGGTTAAGGATTATCGAACCCTTTTCTTCGGCCTATTGTGCACCATTAGTAATAGCACGAAAGAAAGGTGTAACAAACATATTTTATGTATATTTTAGAAGGCTGAACAACATCAAGCTGTTCAATTCTGAACCAGTGTCAAATTCAGACAGTATTTTAGTAAAGAAAGAAACTCATATCCAAGATAGATCTTAGCAAGGGATATTGGTAAGTGCCAGATGTCTAGAAAGAATATCGTATCCAATATTGATGAACGGTGAAGTTAACAAAGTGATCTATCTCTAATCTCCTATAACTCTTAAGAAGGGTAAGTGCCCATGTATCAACAAAGAATACACCTCACAGCGTTCACAACTACATATGCATTATTTGAATTCACAACTACGCCGTTCGGGTTAGTGAATGTACGCGCGAAGTTTAGCGGACTAATGGGAATCATGTTACTGGGAATGGACGGTGTATACAACTTCATCGATTACATAATGGTTCTCACAGATACATTGGAAGAACATATCAAAGTTCTGACAGAATTATTCGTTCGTTTACGCAATGTAGAATTAACTGTTAGACAATCGAAATGTGTTATTGCATATTCAGAATTAGTTTGTCTTCGACGTGTCATTGGACAACAGAGATTAAAACCAGAAGAAAAAAAGATTGAGTGTGTTAAAAATACACAAATTCTTGACACTAAGAAGCAACTGTCTTAGCATTAGCAGGATATTATAGAGAGTTAATTCCAAAATTTGTATCCATTGTCGTTCCTTTATCGAAACTGACAAAGAAAGGACAGCCGAATAAAGTGAGTTTGACAGAAAGACTCAAAGAGCGTTTGATGCTCTGAAGAATATGATATACCCAAGACCAATAATCTATTTACCCGATGTTAGATCATTTATAGTACGCACTCATGCTTCAGTAGATGGGATTGGGCCCGTGCTTCTTCAACTAAAGAATGAAGAACAATATGTGTTAGTGAAACACAAATGCCCCCGATAATGGTCAATTCCGAAGATGGTCAAGGTCACAAGGACAAATATCTTGGTAGCAGTAGAAATATCTTGTCACAAGAAATGATCATGTACAATATGAAAGATCTAATATTTACCATTTAGAAGTTATGACCAATGTCAATCTTTTATAAAGTAGGTCAACTGTCAAGATCAAAAGGTTTAGTACCAACGGAAAGGTCTTGTCACAAGAAATACTCATGTGAAATATCGAAGCTCTATCACTTACTGTTCAAAAGTTATAAGCAAGGTTAAAGTTTTCAAAAATGTAAGTCAAATTCCACGGTCAAGGTCACAGAGTAAAAAATGTTGGTACCCACGGAGAGGTCTTGTCAAAAGGAATACTCATGTGAAATATCAAAGCTCTATCACTTACTGTTCAAACGTTATTTGCAAGGTTAAAGTTTCAAACAGAATGACAGAATTACAGAATGACAGAGGGGACAAAAACAATACCCCCCCCCCCACGATCTTCGATCTCGGAGACATAAAAAATATCATTAATGTATGCAACCAGCAAAATCACAGGACAAGTCGAAGTTGTATGCAATCATATAGAAGGAATGCCTTGTTTGTTTGATATCCGTCGGATTGGTTAACTATATATCATTATCCGATTGGTGACTGTATTATCTGCCATAATACTATCCATCTCATTGCGACCCAGCCTCACCCTCCATCATCTTCCAAGTGCACCAACATAGTGAAGATGGAGTGTGTTGTAGTAACATACATATGCTCCGTATGGGTTGTCCCATGGTTTAAAAATAAATAAATATAAATGGATAAGGACCATCGCGTACCAACACTTCTGATGACTGTGGTAATGTCTTTTGATGACCGTACATATGTATGTGGTCATAGGTCATAAAGCATAATGAAATAAAGAAGTAACTTATATCTAAAAAAAATATGTTTTTATAACATTATATCGATTTAATTATAAATAAGTAATAAAATTGGAAAAGGAAATTTTTTATTTTATTTAATAATTTTATCAAATATATCTACTAAGTTTTATTTAATTTATAATATTTTAATACATACAACATTTTTGTCAATATCTTTATGACCAAGAATTCAAATTGGAAACATATCACCAAACTTTAACGTACTTGCATAAGGAGACGACTGAAAATTCCCGTTTGATGAAATGAGCTTTACGTTTACAACAGTAACATATCTGGATTGTATCCATCAAGGGCAGTGACAACGTCGGAGCAGTTACTTGGGCCGCCAGTGAGTATACATATATTAGGTATGTTTTGAGTGCTTCTTGTAAATACCTTCAGATTTTTTTTCCTTATCCTCCTTCATATCTTGTGTTGATTGAATTGTTAAAAATGTAGACAATTTCTTCAAAAAAGGAGAGGCATGTAACAACCACATGCGCATCAAGCTTTCAATTTCAATATGTCAGCATCACTCATACTTCTGTTGACACGCGGTCAGATGTGACGCATTGCTACTGAGATGTTGTGGAACGAGGTACGGTTTTCTAAGCAGCACGTTTGAGGCTGTTTTAGGCACTTTTACTTGATTTTATCCATAATTTAGGCATAGATAAAAGACCGTGGTGAGTATTGCTAAGTATGTAAAACTTATACGGTACCAATTTTGATGCACCATATGCACATTTTGACAAATATTGTCTCTTCAATGATGCTCAAACCAAAAGTTTGTAAATCCAAAATAACAATAAACTTGTAATAACGAAAAGGAAAAACAGAGTGCCAAAGACTGGAGCCAAATTCGTCTAAGGATCAGAGCTATGCATGAGGGAGATAATCGTTAAGTTTGAATTGAATTTCTAAATTTTATGACCGCAATTAAATATACATCAGTATATCTTATCATATATATGTTTTGCTTTTGTCTGTTAAAAGGTCGTATACTATCGTTGACCTTTACCCGAATATATCAATGGCCAACAATCACCAATAGTACTCACCTGGGTGAGGTCAAGCAGGTGTGACAGTTGTAGAGTATTTAAATACAATACCATTTTAAAGTAAGAATTGTTTTAAGTAGGAATTTTTGAGCAAGTAACGTGAGCTAAAAAGCTCTTTAACAGACTGTATACCATAAAGCACATCGCAAAAATGGTATACACTTTGTATGTTTGTTTGTACATACACGGTCATAAAACAGACAGTTAATAAATAGAGCAAAATAAATACATACATACATTAATAGACTATATAAAAACGCATATGCACACAATTGAAACATGGGTAAAAAAAAGTGTATAACATACAGGACTAGTACAGTTGGGGAAGTAAATTAAATGGAGGTAACAGTATTGTTTCGATTTACATTGAAAAGTAAGATAGAGACAGGAAAGGCTGGAGTCTACATAAGCTACATTTACAATTTTATTCCTCACATCGATTTAGGATATAATTTGCAAATTGATTGTATGATGCGAAATTTCTGACATCATTCTGCAAAGCCTTCAACAGTTTTGCTACCTCACATCTGAAAGATTTAATCCCATACCTGGTTGTTCTTCATCTGGGGATTTCAGCTGTATTCGTCTATCTAAAATTGTATGAATGTTTTTTTTAATAGCAAATAAATCTTGTACAAGGACTAGGCTAATTTTGTAAATGATTTTGAAAGTTTTCAGAGCTACTGTGTGCATTGTCCTATCTTCTTATTGGTGATATTGACTAATTGCATGTACTGTAACCGAAACCAGTATAAAAGGGGTAGTAACTTGGGTGATTGAATGCCCAAAAACTATGTACACTGGCTCTAGTAAAATGTTCAACCCTGGTAAGGTAATATCCTGAGCTATGGTCAACACATCGCAATGAAAACACCAGTAAGGAGTTTATAATTTATTAATGAAATAGGTTGATTAATCAATTAATGTAATTGAAAAAACAAACAAATTACATAGAAAAATAACAAAGAATAACAAAGTGTAAAGTAGAATCAAAATTGAAATAAATTAACAAAAATGGAATACCCTGAGTTTTGAGTATGGATCAACTAAGCAATTCACCATGAAGACTCAATACACATGTGGTGTGAGAAAAAAATGTAAGGAAAAGTAAGGAATTGTGACGGAATCAAAAATGAAAAACACCTACAATATGCCCCTACTGTGCTTCCATGATACTGAAAACTTTTTTTTTAAAAATAGATAGGAAACGAGCTACCTCTTTACCCGCCCAGTATATTCCTTTAGATAAACTATAATTAACACAGAAAATATATACACTAAGTATAAAACCTCTTACTATTGTCAACAACACGTTGAATCAGGACTTGGTAAGGAGAACCTAGTAAACTGCATCATAAATTCTACGAATATCCTATCAAAATAATACTAGATACATTGACCTTCTGTTAACCTTGTGGTTTCTAGCAGTGCGTTTATGCCAATATTTGTAATATCTGTGTTGAAAGAAAGTTTAAAGTCAATAGTGATGCCCAATAGTTTTACTTCATCATCACGGGGAATATTGATTATATCTTAAAAGTGTTTGTCTCAGAGAGAAACAGACAAAATCAGAGGGGGGGGGGGGGTCTTCAACATAATTCATAATCCAGATGAAGTTCTGTCACTGATTGAAAGATCGAGGGTTCTTTGAATTTAGGACCTTTTACAATAAGTGATTTCAGGTCCTCATATTTTATATTTTGCTACTTCTTGAAATTAATCAAAATAGAAATCATTGGAACAATGACAGGAAAGCGTAACAGGGATACAGATGAACGGATGGAGACAACAATAAGAAGCCCACATACCTTATCGATCACCTGAGTATTAGTTATATAAGTATCACTAGTCCCAATGCCCATGAAATGTAGAAAAAAAATACTGTTTTGAATGAAAGGTGGAGATAACGAACAGTGATCAATACTAATATTCAACAAAAGTACATGTATAAGTTTTGGAAATCCATATTTCTTTTAAATGCCCTTGAATCTGTAGTGACAAAATACTTTACATAATATAATATACATATGTGTAACATTAACACAATATGACTTATTTGGACTCATCCTAGAGTCAGTACCCTGGACTTGCGAAATCCCCAGGTTTGGTATCTTTTCTGCTTTTCCTAATTATGCATTTAGTTTTTATATCATATCAGTGCACTTCAAGAAGTATTTCAAATGATAAAGAAAATATCAGTATAATAATTTTGGGTCAACCCTGGAACTCAATCCTTACTACCTAGGGTCATGAAATGTACAATTTTGGTAAAAGACTACCTGCTCTTTCTAAATATCCATTTAGTTTTAATTTAGTATCAATAGCACTAAAGAAGATGTTATCTATATATTTTACATACAAATGCTATGTACCAAATTTGACCCCACCCAGGGGTCAGACCTTAAACCCCAGGGATCATGAAATTTACAATTTTTGTAGAGACCTTCGTTCTCTACATCACTATGGATTTAGTTTATCGTTCACGTCTGCGGCTGTAGAGAAAAAGATTTTTGATTTTTTTCCCCTCTTTTTGGCAGTTTTTTGTCCCGTCCCTCAGGCCCCAGTGGGTACAGGAGTCCTGAATTTTACAATCGTTACCCCCCCCCCCCTCCCCATTGTCCAAATGGTGCTCCATACCAAAGGTGAAAAGAATTACAATGGTAGTTATCAAGAAGAGGTCAAAAATGTTCAATTGTTAACGCACGAAAGACGAGGGACGACAACCAATTGCGATAAGTCACCAGAGTTTACTTTCTTTAGAAATTATATTATTGGGCATAACAATTTGTATATCCATTGCTTTCGCTATAGTTACAATCATGAAGATTCCTTAAGGTATATTTTCTAATTTCAACTTGACAAAATTTCATACCATATTGTTCTAGAATTATCCGCCGTACGTAAAGAAATGCTCTCACACATATATATATAGAACAATCATTATGGCGGTCACAACATTTATTACTATCAGTAGGACAATCCTCTTTACACCACCTTCATTTCTGGAAAACAAAGAATGTGGAAACATGGCGATTATATGCTACATTTATAAATGTAACTGTCACACGTGCGACATGCAGCAACTATTTTTGTTTCTCATAAATGTAGCATTTCAATATTATTTTGAGAGTAATAATCTTATACTGTTACATTGCAAATTAATTCATGAAAAAAGTTGTATTTCAAGCTGACATAAAAATACATGTATCATAAATATTAGGAATATGTATCTAGGATATGTGAATTATGGGAGTTTGAAACAAAACAGAACAATTTCTGCTTAACCAAAAAAAAATAGGAAATACCCTATTTGCTAATCTAATTTGAATGAATTACAGATTTGTTTAGCACTTAAATGTATATGCTATTAATGATACACGGAGGCATGCATATATGTAATTCTGTCTATAGGAACATGATATCGACATTAACAGACGCAATTAATGCAAAGAACAAAATGATAAATAGTGATAATGTTAAACAACTGATGGCATGAATCAGTATTTCTGAAAATGTATAAATTATCTACTTCATTCCACATGCACTTCATAAAATTGAAAGACAAAAAAATAATAAAAGGTGTACTAGAACATAAATCAATTTATATAAGGTTTGTGCGGTATTATACTATATATTACACATCAGATACGTATATCATTTATAGTTTCCGGCATTCGCAGAAAATGTGATGAATTCAGTCAGAGGTAGAGAACGACACAATGTGATCTACATGTCTGAAATCTTCGCGCTGACACCCTGCTGTTGTGCTTCTCTACGTTCCAAAGGACACAGACATTGATGATTATACAAAATGTATATTGTACTTGTGTATTTGCTTTTGGTTTTACGTCCCTCCATTAACTTTTTACTCATATGGGAACGTGATGAGATGTAGGTGGAGTGCAACACATTTCGACCTATGCATAGCGATCAGGCCTCAGGAAGGGTTACATGTATTTAGCATGTCAACGCGTTCCATGACACAGGACCTTAGTTCCAAGCGTCATCCGAAAAATTTCTAAACGTTCAACTTTTGCTATACATTACAGAAGATACGATCTTAAATGACAGACAACTGAAAAAAAATTGAAAATAAAAAAAACGTAAATCAAATTTTAAATAGTGTTAGATACGTTTTGCCGCGAGAAAAGGATATTAACCCTGTGTTCTTTCCATTTTCTATCCATGTCTGTCATTGCTGGCTAACACCAAAGCGAAATCACAAGATTTTGGCACATAACGCATTGTAAACTACTAAACAAACCTTTAACTTAGCTTAATAAATTCATGGTGCAAAATGTTAAGATAAGATTGTTTTACCGCTTGTATAATGTACACAAAGTCCTATTTTTTTATTTTAACTAATATAAATCATATGGTCCTCTTTTGTGTTTCCTAAGCTACATTAATCATTCTAATTGTTAAATTCCATTCCATTTTGTGGTCCGCGTTTTAGCAACACTCAAATGCATGTGTGGTCATTATCTTTACAGGCTTCTCAAAATATCAAAAACAGTCTACCATCTTTTGTTTTGTATCGAAGGATATACAACTGTACATCTCAGTCTGGTCTAATTACACGTATCTCTTCTTTGCAACTATCTCATAAATCATATTTATTCATACCATGCTGCATGGTATATATGTCAATATTGCATTTAGATTAACATTTTACTTTTCTCTCGCTGTGGTCATATCATTTCCATGGGAGTTACTGGATGAAGAATCCATTTCTGTTGAAATTGTCGTTGGTGTTTTGATTCCTGATCTGAAATCATCATCATCAACATCATCATCATCATCTGATACGTAATCAATAACAGTGTATAGAGCAAGATATACATGTACCTACACATATAAGATTCCGTAGATTTGTAATGGAATGGGCATGCCGTACATTCCACCAAGTAGTGTTCTTGAACACGTGCTCCTCCTTTGTTAAATTCTGGGCACGATCCACCTACAAAGAACAATTATCAACAGTTTCATGATGATATACTTTCTTCGTCACATTACAGAGGCGGATCAAGAAAATCTGCGGGCGGTCCCCACACGTTGCATTTTTTCCGTCCCAAAGGAGGGGGGATGAGGATCACGAACTAGCAAAAATAATATCTACGTTATGTTCAACCATAGGGGATACAAATCCCATCACCCCATCTACATCTGCCACAGCACCATATATCTCTGTATTATACATTCTTGCAAAGATTATGTACCTAGTGTGAATTATAGTTTAACTCCTTCTCTACCGTACCGGTCAATTTGACCGGTGGCGTGTAAAAACAGGAATACGCAAAAGGAGTGCCTCTAAATCTTTGAAACTACGGCCATAAGATATATGATCTATATATATTTTTTTGGAAATTTCCTATATTTTTTGACTATGCAACAATCATTAAAGTAAGTAAAGCCATTAGATTAAAAAAAGCATTTAAAGTGAAGGATGGCTTTGTCTAAATATGACGCAACGCTTTGTCGCAGTCATTTTCCCCCTCAATATGATTTTTTTAAAATTTTCCTTATGAATTTAATATTTTTCATATTTTTGAAAAGCATATATTCCCTGCTTTCAGAAGATAAAAAAATCATTTTTAATGCCTGGCAAAGTTATAAGAAAATAGCAATTTTTTTGCACATGTACGTTTTCTTACGATTTTATTTCTCCATGTTTAAACATACCGGCGTTTTACCTATATTCATATATGGAAATAGGGAAAAGTAAATACAACCTGTAAAAGTAGAGGAAATTTCCTTTTTGATGGACCCTTATTCGTGTTATAATTCTCGGTAGTTTTTATATTACAATAAAATACAATTGGGACATGATGCGCGGTTTTCTTTAAAATTAGCGACAACACATCGTCGCTAAAAGCGATGGACGTGCGTCGCACAATAAAGTGGTGAAAACTATAAAATTTGTATTGTCCTCTTTTAGTAAGTTCTGTACCTTTTGATACACTAAAACAATATACACATATGCATGAAATAATCGGCCAGGTATTCTCTGCTTTTTTAAAAAAAAGCATAAAACCAATATTGGTATATAACAGTTACACAACCTACATGTAACTTCATAAAACACCTATTGAGAATGTTACATCGGCAGAGTGAATTTAAAAAAAAAAGATAAATAAAAATACTTCAAATTAAGATATAAACGTTATATTTGTTCGGAATAGTATGTTTTCCCTGCCAAACAAAGACAACTAAAAACAAGTTCGCATATAGCCTATCGGCCCATACTTTCATTTCTCCGTGATCGGGATCGCGGGCGCCGCGGATTTTTCTGTAAGTGTACACGGGGAACACACGTGTTTCCGTTTCAACGAAAACAACACAGCTTCACCGTGACTGTCACAGCGAAGGCTTGTATTTTACATCTTTAAAACGACCTGATGTATTCACTATAAACATGTACATGTAAGTATATGTAGCCACATAGACCGACTAGAAAAAAATGCAGTTTTCTCATGTTTTGAAAAATTCACGATTATTTAACGCGATTTGATGCCATAATTTGTCGTTTCATGAAAGAAAATATTTCTATTTTATGATATCTAAACCAATTGAATAACACCCAATTGTTTATTAAGAGCTGACATCATTTTATTTGTCCTGGTCAGGCAACAATTTGTCTGATTAGCACCCCCTTTTTCCAGAATTATCTCCTTACCTGACGTGCGAGTGTAAGAAGGGGGTGGATTTAGTGTACAATGAGAAGGGGGATGGGGTGGTTTTAATCAGACTGGGCATTCATGGCCGCTGGCAAGAAGGTTATTTTCCAGGATTGTTCCATGTTTATAGAAAAATATCTTTCTATGAAAAGAAAACACAATCTGTTAGGAAAACACATATTACGTCATTGTAATGATGGAATTTATTATCATAATTTGAATTATTTTCTTCCTATTGTAACAGAAATATAAACGAAATGTGTGTTTGGGCTGAAATTGGGTGGATGAGTGGGGGAGTGGGGTTACGTAACATCAATCAAAGTCTGATTATGACCGGCTAATGAAAAATCATATAAATTTCTCTTTTATCCAAATGCATGTACTTTATATACACTTGGTAGCCGATGACCATAAATTACATGTGATCCATACATGCCGGTACTGGTATGCTATAAGCTGATGGACATGTGTCCCCTTCTTGCCTAGATTTTCTCTAATTTAGACTAAATCCACACCCCATCAAAGTACCATGCAAGGGGTTTTAGACACTGTGTACCATGAAGAACCAATTCAATTCTACTTTTATATCTAAGGTCATATACTTTCCCTCAGAGTTGCAGTATTTTCGCTGGACCCTATATGTATTAACCTGAATTTATTCAGTACCCCCCCCCCCTCCCCATGTATATGCTAGGCATAATGTTGACACCTACATAATGTATATCTTTTTTTCACTCTGCTACACTCGCAATGTATAATAAAATAGTCCATTCATTTCTAACACATCAACGCAATCCCCTAGCAAATGTCACTTCAAATACATGACATCTCTATCTTTGAATAAATTTGAGCTGTACTTAAGTGTGAAAACGTCCCTTGCTACCATGAAACTTATATTTTGCTTTAAAACATAAACCAACAATTCTTAATTGTAATTTCTTTTCATCTTTAAAAAGGGTATTGACATCCCAATATTTAGTGGGAAGTTCCCCGGCATCGTCCGCTAGTGACAGTCTACTGGCAAATCCAGACATGCATTGGAAGGATGCTGATGTGAAGGACACAGGGACACCTGATCCAAGAACTGTGGCATTTCATTCGAAGCGACAACATGGCATTCAGTTGGTATGACTCTTTGAGGTTGAATACAGGGTTAAATCTGTATACATTTGGTTAACATTCAAATAAATCCAGATAATACATTCACAAATGGAATCATGGCGTCATGATACACTGATATGTGTGTACCACTTTACTGTTTTTTTTACTACATTACTAGGTATCACATACATACAAAATGAGACAAAACACGGAAAATCATTATTCTGTTTGTAATTATAAGGTATGACAAGTTTTCTAAATGCTGACAAATAAGGTATGGTGGCCAATGCTGATGTTATTTGCAATTTCCTTTCAGATATGGGACCCGATTATTCAAAGAACTGCATATTTTATTAAACTGTTTTTGACAGAAGATTTGAATTTCTCCATCCGTGTTGTCACCAGCCATTATGCTGAGATGATCATATCTAGGGAAAGGATTCTCACTATGCTTTCCAAGGAAGTTCGCAGCCTCTCAATGAAGAGGAATTGTACTAGTTTTAAAGTACCGATATTGTGATAGTTATTTCCAGTTTAAAACGAATAATAAAATGTATAATAAAATGATTATCTTTACCAAAATTAATCTTGCTGTGCGTATAACACATTTACTTGATGTGTACTACAATAACCTCTGATAAACTTTCATAAGTAATTAAATGCATACTAGTAATTTTCAGAGGGCCTTGACTATAGAAAACATTTACAGTGTCAATTGAGCATTCAAAAGCTCTGACGATTCATTAGTATTTAGGGCTAAGTATTAAGAACTTCTTTTTTTCCAGATTTCTGTACATTATGTTAGACATGTTTGCTGTGAAGCTCCAGTCGATAGACATATATTGGTCAATACATGCCCCTATCGGAACAACCCAGTACAGTGTATCAATAATTTTGTCTAGAAATAAGTTTCAAGAGGTTGAATATAAGATCGTTTTGTTAACATTTAAATCTAGTGATTGAAAGTAAGTACTTGAACATTCGTATACGTTGAACGTGGAGAGGAAAAACGGGTAGTACATTTTGATAACATTGATAAGGTGATGTTGATTAGCAACCAAATCTATTTGAATGCGAAAAATTAAATTATGTTAGATTAACAATAAATATCTTTGTTTTAATGTTGCAATATCTATTCTATTTAGTGGAACATAATGGCAAAACGTCATATTATTAGAAAATTATGGGTATGTAAATAAAGTACAAAGTTTCCATTTTATGATCTTTGACCTTAATTCTCTTCATCATAATTTCTGTTAAAAACCTTTTACAATGATTAGGATTTTAAAGATTATATTTATAAAATAATGTGACATTTACTACTCATCATTCAATGTAATTATGTTTAAATTATGTCGAATGTATGCAGAAAGGCAAATTATGGTCAAAATTGTACTATGAGTTTTGTTACTTAGCAACCAAATATATATGTTTGTCAATAAAATTGATTAATTTGATTGTGATGTTGTTGTAGTACTTTAAAAGGCACATCAGCTCATACATTTAGAATTTCCTATTTTTGACTCTAATCTAATGAGATGGGTCGTAATATATATATTTCAAAGAAGAAAGATTGCAAAACTGTGCATTTATATGACCTTTGATCCCGTAGACCTCTTTGAGGTCACGGGATACCTTGACAAACTCTATAAGAAATTGTTCCTTGTCCCATTTCAAACAATATTATATGTCATATGCCTATCCCAAATCGTGATACATACAGATTTAAGTCGATGTAAAAATATTATCATTTAGTCTTTAAAAACCTCTAAAAAAGGGGCTAATGAAGAGACGATGCAGATGAGGAATTATAAAGTTTCTGTCCCATTTTTAAAACTTGTACAGGAACCCCCGATGAATCAAAATGTGGCAACCCCTGAATACACGGGAGTGGGGTGGGGTCTGCTGTGTACAATGATATGATTCGCAGAAAGATATGGAGTGCGTCATAGAATCAAGGACTTTCCAACACAGGCACTCAATCTCATGACGATGCAAGAGGTAAGACCTTGACAGACTTGTATCTAAACGGTAGGGGGCTAATTATCATATCCATCGAACTTTTCGCCGACAATTGCAATTGATGTTGTTGGTAAGAAAGGAAAGCAAGATGGCGTGATATACCCTGTAAATATTTTGTTTATAGAAAAACATTTTTATTATAAATATTCAAAACATCGAGTGCCATAATTTTCCGAATATCGAGATTCGGTATGATTGATTTGGAGCTGTTCAAAAGAAATGAATTCGGTTGAGCACTAAAGACCCTGCCCCCAGATTAATGGTATGGCTATATTTTTTGATTTTGTTTTTCAGTCATTGTTATTTTTCGGAGGGGGGGGGGGGGGCAGTTTGCATTAATTGACTTCAATAATCGCTTCTGAGGTGTGCTTTATATGTAGTTCATTACAAGTGTGATCTTTTGTACTGAATTTTAGAAGAAGAAGAAATATCCCTTATACTATCTGCTACCATCTATGGTATTGATACAAAAAAAAAACCAAGCAAACAATCATCAAGACATATAAAAGGAATTTGTCTGTACCTCATGGTTTGATCATGCTAAAACTTCAATACAATTGTTGTCTTTGGAAGCAAATACGTATAATTCTAACGCCATACCAGGAATTTATACTAAACCTACGAAATACTGACTAGAAGTTGAATGTACTCGCAAGTTACCGAAGATAACCCTTGTCGGTGCACATACATGTATTGTACCATTGCCCCAGACATTTACCAAACAATGATATACAAAATTGGACGTCTCTGTATAGTTCTGTGAGAAGGAAGCACATTTCATCTCTTCTGCTTTTTTGTTCCATTCAAGATTATTTCGAGGGCAACGAAAATCATATTTGATAGTTTGAAGAGAAGCGGGACATGGTTGTATCTCTAAAGAAAAAAAAGTATTTGGTTTTTATATTTTTCTCTTTATTTCCATGTTATAAAATGCGTACAAAGTCTAACATTTCTTAGCAATCCCGTAGATTGAACAATTGGAAGTTTAACATTAGTATGCAAAACTAATTTAATTACCGCTGCTGTGTTTGGTGGCAGACATATTGACGTGACTAGAAGGTAAACCAATCCAAATAGTCTTGACGACTGTGTTTCAGACATGCTTGCCTTGTCTTCTTAAAAGGTTGGCCTTTCAAAATACGATAAACATTTGGAGAGCGTTGAAACATTTACTGGTGATAATAATGATGAATTGATGATATGTTGGTGATGATAATTATGACTATAGACAGTGAATATCAATGACATCTCATACTGCTGCCAATGTGTCCTATATTACTCGATATAATATAGCATAACATCTATTTTAAATCAATAGCCACAGGTACTTGTTTCAAGAGTCTAGGATACTGGTTTTCTAACCAGGCTGAAGCTAGCAGCCACTAACCAGCAGCCAATAAGCACGTAGAAGTTAGCAGCCACTAAGGAAAATCAACAAAGGACTGAGAGTACTCATAGGAAAATATTTAATTTGAAACCTATTCTAAAGGAAATTTTTAATTTAATTAATGTTTTGAATTAATAAATGTCAATCACAACACTCATGGGCAACTTAGCTCACCTGAGAGATTGTACACCAATGGTGAAATGAATTTATATCAGTAATTTGTAATGAAAGGAAATAAAATTGACCACACATTTCATTTTCTGATCTTTTTGAACAATTTCTCAGCTTACATGCACGAAAGTAAGTGCACATTGATAATTTAGCTCACCAGAATATTACAATCAGTCATTAAGTACCTATGAATAGATTGATATGATAGGGAAAATTATATGATGTGGGGTGCTTTATTATCTCAAGACTGATCCTATTTTCATGTGCCAATCCATTTGAAATCATATTGCATTCAAAAATCTTTTCTGTAAATTAGCTCACCTGAAGAGTGATAACCATTGCTTTGTAACAAAAGAAATCAACAAAGGAAATCTTTTGAGCAAGTGGTGTAAGGAAGCAGGATTAAATAATGAAACAAACACTTTCTCTGTAATATCTGGTGAATAATACCTCCATCATGTGACTCTTATAAAAACAATTGTGCATTATCTCACCTGATTTTGACATTGCGCATAACCTAGTAAGAAAACGTGTAACACGAGGTTTATGACTGCTTTTAGAGCTGTAATCTGTGCAGACAAGGCGGAAGGAACATCAAGGAAAGGTCGAGGACCCCTAGAACTATCATTTACCACTTTCAATGTATCCATTGATTGAGGTAGAGAGTACTATGCGCTACTCGATACCATGTAAAGAAGAGCTCTGGGATACCCAGAAGCATTGTTTAGCTCACCTGAACTTTGACATTTTTCGTTTCTTGAAAATGAAAGAGGGGGTTTTATGACCCTCCTTCCAGCATTAATCTTTGAAGACAAAGCGGAATGAACATCAAGGCAAGGTAGAGGACCCCTAGAAATATCATTTACCACTTTCAGTTTGGGGCTGTAGTGGTACCACCAGGTGGCTCCCGGGGGTCGGGACAGATTTCGAGTCCCTATTTCTACTTTAAAAGGGTCGACAAGGACAATGTATCCATTGTATGAGGCAGAGAGTACTATCGGCTACTCGACACCATGTAAAGAAGAGTTCTGGGATACCCGGACGTATTGTTTAGCTCACCTGAACTTTTATATTTTTCGTTTCTCGTAATGAAAGAGGGGTTTTTAGGACTCCTCTTCCAGCATTAATCTTTGAAGACAAGGCGGAAGGAACATCAAGGCAAGGTAGAGGACCCCTACAACTATCATTTACCACTTTCAGTTTGGGGCTGTAGTGGCACCACCAAGTGGCTCTCGGGGGTCGGGACATATTTCGAGTCCCTATTTCTACTTTAAAAGGGTTGACAAGGACAATGTATCCATTGGATGAGGTAAAGAGTACTATGGGCTACTCGACACCATGTAAAAAAGAGTTCTGGGTTACCCGGAAGTATTGTTTAGCTCACCTGAACTTTGACATTTTTCGTTTCTCGTAATGAAAGAGGGGTTTTTAGGACTCCTCTTCCAGCATTAATCTTTGAAGACAAGGCGGAAAGAACATCAAGGCAAGGTAGAGGACCCCTAGAACTATCATTTACCACTTTCAGTTTGGGGCTGTAGTGGAACCACCAGGTGGCACCCGAGGGTCGGGGCAGATTTCCAGTCCTTATTTCTACTCAAGAAGGGGTGACATGGACAATGTATCCATTGGATGAGGTAGACAATACTATGGGCTACTCGACACCATGTAAAGAAGAGTTCTGGGATACCCAGAAGTATTGTTTAGCTCACCTGAACTTTGACATTTTTCGTTTCTCGTAATGAAAGAGGGGTTTTTAGGAGTCCTCTTCCAGCATTAATCTTTGAAGACAAGGCGGAAGGAACATCAAGGTAAGGTAGAGGACCCCTAAGACTATCATTTACCACTTTCAGTTTGGGGCTGTAATGGTACCACCAGGTGGCTCCCGGGGGTTGGGGCAGATTTCCAGTCCCCATTTCTACTCAAAGAGGGGTGACAAGGACAATGTATCCATTGGATGAGGTAGAGAGTATTATGGGCTACTGGATACCATGTAAAGAAGAGCTCTGGGATACCCGGAAGTATTGTTTAGCTCACCTGAACTTTGACATTTTTCGTATGTCGTAGACAATAAATGGGTTTTATGACTGGTTTTCCAACATTAATCTTTGAAGACAAGGCGGAAGGAACATCAAGGCAAGGTAGAGGCCCCCTAGGACTATCATTAACCGCTTTCAGTTTGGGGCTGTAGTGGTACCATCAGGTGGCTCCCGGGGGTTGGGACAGATTTCGAGTCCCTATTTCTACTTTAAAAGGGGTGACAAGGACAATGTATCCATTGGATGAGGCAGAGAGTAATATGGGCTACTCGACACCATGTAAAGAAGAGTTCTGGGATACCCGGAGGTATTGTTTAGCTCACCTGAACTTTTATATTTTTCGTTTCTCGTAATGAAAGAGGGTTTTTTAGGACTCCTCTTCCAGCATTAATCTTTGAAGACAAGGCGGAAGGAACATCAAGGCAAGGTAGAGGACCCCTACAACTATCATTTACCACTTTCAGTTTGGGGCTGTAGTGGCACCACCAGGTGGCTCTCGGGGGTCGGGACATATTTCGAGTCCCTATTTCTACTTTAAAAGGGTTGACAAGGACAATGTATCCATTGGATGAGGTAAAGAGTACTATGGGCTACTCGACACCATGTAAAAAAGAGTTCTGGGTTACCCGGAAGTATTGTTTAGCTCACCTGAACTTTGACATTTTTCGTTTCTCGTAATGAAAGAGGGGTTTTTAGGACTCCTCTTCCAGCATTAATCTTTGAAGACAAGGCGGAAAGAACATCAAGGCAAGGTAGAGGACCCCTACAACTATCATTTACCACTTTCAGTTTGGGGCTGTAGTGGAACCACCAGGTGGCACCCGAGGGTCGGGACCGATTTCGAGTCCCTATTTCTACTCAGGAAGGGGTGACAAGGACAATGTATCCATTGATTAAGATAGGGAGTACTAAGGTCTAAAAGAAATCATGTAAAGAAGAGCTATGAGATACCCGGAAGTATTGTTTAGCTCACCTAACTTTGACATTTTTCTTTTCTCGTAATGAAAGAGGGTTTTTTAGGACTCCTCTTCCAGCATTAATCTTTGAAGACAAGGCGGAAGGAACTTCAAGGCAAGGTAGAGGACCCCTAGAACTATCCTTTACCACTTTCAGTTTGGGGCTGTAGTTGTACCACCAGGTGGGTCCCGGGGGTCGGGGTAGATTTCCAGTCCTTATTTCTACTCAAGAAGGGGTGACAAGGACAATGTATCCATTGGATGAGGTAGACAATACTATGGGCTACTCGACACCATGTAAAGAAGAGTTCTGGGATACCCAGAAGTATTGTTTAGCTCACCTGAACTTTGACATTTTTCGTTTCTCGTAATGAAAGAGGGGTTTTTAGGACTCCTCTTCCAGCATTAATCTTTGAAGACAAGGCGGAAGGAACATCAAGGCAAGGTAGAGGACCCCTAAGACTATCATTTACCACTTTCAGTTTGGGGCTGTAATGGTACCACCAGGTGGCTCCCGGGGGTTGGGGCAGATTTCCAGTCCCCATTTCTACTCAAAGAGGGGTGACAAGGACAATGTATCCATTGGATGAGGTAGAGAGTATTATGGGCTACTGGATGCCATGTAAAGAAGAGCTCTGGGATACCCGGAAGTATTGTTTAGCTCACCTGAACTTTGACATTTTTCGTATGTCGTAGAAAATAAATGGGTTTTATGACTGGTTTTCCAGCATTAATCTTTGAAGACAAGGCGGAAGGAACATCAAGGCAAGGTAGAGGCCCCCTAGGACTATCATTAACCGCTTTCAGTTTGGGGTTGTAGTGGTACCATCAGGTGGCTCCCGGGGGTCGGGACATATTTCAAGTCCCTATTTCTACTCTAGGAGGGGTGACAAGGACAATGTATCCATTGATTAAGGAATAAGGTACTAAGGGGTACTCGATGCCATGTCAAGAAGAGCTCTGTGATGCCTGGAAGTATTGTTTAGCTCCCCTGAACATTGATATTTTTGTATCTCGTAGAGAATGAAGGGATTTGGTGCCTGCTTTAGAGCATAAATCTTTGAAGACAAGGCGGAAAGGACATCAAGAGAATGTAGAAAAAACATAGAGCTATCATTTGCCGCTTTCAGTTTGGAGTTGTAGTGGTACCACCCAGTGGACCCTGGAGTTCAGAAGAGATCTTGAGTTCCACTCTACTAAGGCCAATGTTTGAATTTGTTGGAATACTGCAGGAGATCGTATTCATTACTCGATTACAGACTGACAAAAGGTCCGTTATACCTGATAGTGTTGCTTCCCTCGCCTGAACTATACCATTTTTTGTGTCTCAGAGAAAAGATAATGGTTTAATATAGTTGGTATGCAACAGATTCTGTTATAGAATTTGGCGTAGTTCTAACTACACTACTGTGGAATCATTATAATTCGCCACTTAATTTAACTTGCAACCGCTATTTAATATATGGCGGCCTCCACTTAGTTTATATGGTAGTTATCACTAATTGAATATCTAGCTTTTGTCGACGTTTTGCTGCTTTTTGGGTCAAAAGGTCAATGTCACTTCAAAACTTGTTTAGAAAAGCTTGTAGACATTCTACGGTCCACATATTTTTGCCTGGCTCATACTTTAGGTGGTGGTGGTTGGGGGGAGTGGCAGCTGCAGAAATTGGCTTCAAAAGTGTTTAAAATTCTCGTCAGGTGTAACATAATACTATCTAAACATTTTTCTTTTGCCCAAACTTCTATATTATTGATTAGGCTTGGTTTGTGGTTCGTCCTTCATAGCATACGTTCAGTTCTTTAGTTCAAGATCACATTCCTAGCATTCCTACTATTCACTACTGCTATAAAACAAGAGGTCCATGGGTCACATCGCTCATGTGTCACCTTGGCTCTGTTGATTTTCACCTGATGTAATTTTAATTTTGCTCACACAGTGTGGCCACAACTTCGGCTCAAAAAATCACGTCATAACCGCACTTGAATTATGGCTAACATAATCTTGTTTTTTCTTGAGAAGGTGAATGTTAAACTTCGAGTTCCTCCTACTTCTAAGAAAGCCTAAACGATTAAATATTTTATTAACTATTTAAGGTAGAGCTTCCATACTTTGTATATAAATTCCTTATGGTAATAACTTTCATGCAATACCATGATCTATGCCATTTCTACTTTCATCTTCTCCTGTGGTAAGCCCTTAACATTTCATGCATGATCTATGACCTTGTAAACCTTTTATGCACGAAATGCGAAGGGCTTACCACAAGAAATATCTATGCAATTATGACAACATTACTTGAAATAGTCCAGGATGTTTTGAATAGGTTTTCTTAAATGTACTCGTAGGTTAAATACCAAGGTCACCTGGTTAAAAATCTTGGTACGAAAATAAGGAATTTGCATATGAGATATGAGACCCCTATCGCTCACCATTCATACGTTATGAGCCAGATTAAAATTTCTGACAGAGCGACGGGGAAAACAATATATATACCCCTACTATAGTCTCGGGAATACAAAAAACTGGAATCTATACAACATGGAAACATTTACAAAAGTCTGAGGGTTGGGGTCTACTTTGTAAATTAACCAAAAGTTTCACAGACAACAATGCTCTTAATTGTAAAACCCGCGCACAATTACTAAATGTAATCATTGCTTTACATACAATTGTTCTTGATATCAACAATCGACAGATAAATGTGTTTTGTTTGTCACGTCTTTTTTTCACAATTTCATATTCTCTAGCACCATTGGTTTAATTTCAACGAACCTTAGCACACGCTATCCTTATGTGTAGGAATTTCAAGTTTGTACAAACGAAGGAGCGCCTTCGCATTCAAGAAAAGGGAAAATGGGGAAGGTAATGAAAGGTGAAGATAACTAACAGTGATCAATCTCATTACTCCTAAACGGAATGCAAAATAGAGAGTTGGGCAAACATAGACTCCTGCAAGCATCAAAAGATAGTGTAGGCTGAAGAAATAAATCCAACATTACTTCAACTAATGAGAACAATGATTGATTTGATGCGCGCATCAATTCAGTTTATTGCTCTCATCGATTCCAGTGATAGGTGCATCAAAGTGGTTTAGTTATTGCTCGCAACTTTACATTTGGAGATCGATGTAAATGATTTGATGAAGATATCTTTAACTAATTATAAAGCTTTCATATAAAGAATTAATGCGAGCAACAATTCAATATTACTGTGGATTTGTTGAATTGAAGATGTCTCTAATTATATTCATGTGGTTGGCCTCTCTCTAAAATAATTATTGCGCACATCAACTGAATCAATGATATCATTAATTCGATTGAGGAGAGCATCAAATCAATATTATTGCGAACATTAATATGATTGATTGATTGTATATTGTTTAACGTCCCTCATGAGAATATCTCACTCATATGGAGGCGTCACGCATTAATATGATATCAATAATTGAATTAAATGCGCGTAACAATTCACTTGAAGAGAGCAATAATTCATTTAATGCTTGCAATAATTGAATTATTGCTCTCTTCACCTAAATTTTAGCATGCATCAATTCAATTAATTCGCGCAATAATTGAATTGTTGATCTCTTTAAATGAAATCATTAATAGCGCTCATCAATTCAGCGGAATGATCAATCCTATCAACAATTCAATTAATGTGCGCAATAATTCAGAATTGAAGATATCAATTATTTGGGGAGATATTTAATGGATTTGTTGCGCGCATCAAATGAATTGATGATATCTTCAAATAATTAAAGATATCTTCTATTATTTGAATTTATGTTAATTTGGCGCTCAATACAACAGTACAAAGTTGATTATATATCTGTAGTTGTGAACCAGTCCTTGAACGTCTGTCACAGGCCCGAAAAAAGGTCGATCGCGATAATTACTCGCCGCGAACCAGTTTACCGCAGGTAAATCGCGGAATAAAAGTTGGTTTACAGTAACTGACGTGGTGATCGCCACATAAATTAAATAAAAACCACCATCAATTCGCGGCCAACAACTGAATTAAGTGACCGTCGGCAGTTAGACAATTAGGTAAATTACAAGTATGTGGTGGACGTCATTCAGCTTAAGTGGCTGCCTCTAGATAATAAGTGGCGGTTGCCATACAAAAAGTGGCTTCCGCCACTTAAATTAAGTTGCGCCGCCAGATAATGAATGGCAGTCACCACTTAAGTTAAATGGCGGTCACCAGCTCATTTAAATGGTGGTCGTTAGCTAAATCTATATCAATTCTCCATAGTACCTACCGATGTTCGTTCACAATATTGGGATACTTTGTACTACGCGCAATTTTCTAAGAAAATTCATTCTATTTTTTAAAAATAATTTGCTTGTTCCTCAAAGACCCATCATTTCACCTCTCTTTGACCCTTCCTGAGTATATGAAAGACTAGATGTAAAGACCATCAATCTGTCACGACCCACTAGGGCAACCACGTGGTACCGCTACGGCTTCAAACAGAATGGGTGGAATCATAAGTCTACAAAAGGAGAATCTTTACGATGGAAAGACGAAATGCATTATATCGAGCAGTCTCTATACATCAGATAATTATATGTATGAAAAATTCAGATGACCTAAAAAATACTTTCCGGTATCACAAACCTCTTCTTTAGTTGAGTTAAACAATACTTCTAGGTATCCCAGAACTCTTCTTTACATGGCATCAAATAACCCTTAGTACTCTTTACCTCAATCAATGGATACATTGTCCTTGTCACCCCTCCTAAAGTAGAAATGGGGAGTCAAAATCTGTCCAGACTATTCCAGGGCTCTTCTTTACATGGCATCGAGTACCCCTTAGTACCCTCTACCTCAATCAATGGATATATTGTCCTTGTCACCCCTCAATTACTAGAAATAGGGACTCAAAATCTGTAACGATCCCCGGGAGCCACATGGTGGTACCACTACAGCCCCAAACTGAAAGTGGTAAATGATAGTCCTAGGGGTCCTCTACCTTGCCTTGATGTTCCTTTCGCCTTGTCTTCAAAGATTAATGCTGGAAGAGGAGTCCTAGAACCCCCTCTTTCATTTCGAAAAACGAAAAATGTCAAAGTTCAGGTGAGCTAAACAATACTTCTGGTATTCCCAGAGCTCTTCTTTACATGGCATAGAGTAGCCCACAGTACTCTCTACCTCATCCAATGGATACATTGTCCTTGTCACCCCTCCTTGAGTAGAAATAGGGACTCAAAATCTTCCCCGACCCCCGGGAGCCACCTGGTGGTATCATTACAGCCCCAAATTGAAAGTGGTAATTGATAGTTCTAGGGGTCCTCTACCTTGCCTTGATGTTCCTTTTGCCTTGTCTTCAAAGATTAATGCTGGAAGAGGATTACTAGAACCCCCTCCTTCATTTCGAGAAACAAAAAATGTCAAAGTTCAGGTGAGCTAAACAATATTTCTAGGTTTCCCAGAGCTCTTCTTTACATGGCATCGAGTAGTCCATAGTACTCTCTACCTCAACAAATGGATACATTGTCCTTGTCACCCCTCCTTGAGTAGAAATAGGGACTCGAAATCTTTCCGACCTCCGGGAGCCACCCGGTGGTACCACTACAGCCCCAAACTGAAAGTGGAAAATGATAGTCCTAGGGGTCCTCTACCTTGCCTTGATGTTCCTTCCGCCTTGTCTTCAAAGATTAATGCTGTAAAAGCAGTCATAAAACCCCCTCCTTCATTACGAGAAACGAAAAATGTCAAAGTTCAGGTGAGCTAAACAATACTTCCGTGTATCCCATAACTTGTCTTTACATGGCGTCGAGTAGCCCATAGTACTGTTTATCTCATCCAATGGATACATTGTCCTTGTCACCCCTCCTTGAGTAGAAATAGGGTCTTGAAATCTGTACCGACCACCGGGAGCCATCTGGTGGTACCACTACAGCCCCAAACTGAAAGTGGTAAAGGATAGTTCTAGGGGTCCTCTACCTTGCCTTGATGTTCCTTCCGCCTTGTCTTCAAAGATTAATGCTGGAAGAGGAGTCCTAAAACCCCCTCTTTCATTTCGAGAAACGAAAAATGTCAAAGTTCAGGTGAGTTAAACAATACTTATGGGTTTCCCAGAGCTCTTCTTTACATGGTATCGAGTAGCCCATAATACTCTCTACCTCGTCCAATGGATACATTGTCCTTGTCAACCCTTTTAAAGTAGAAATAGGGACTCGAAAACTGTCCCGACCCCCGGGAGCCAACTGGTGGTACCACTACAGCCCCAAACTGAAAGTGGTAAATGATACTTCTAGGGGTCCTCTACCTTGCCTTGATGTTCTTTCCGCCTTGTCTTCAAAGATTAATGCTGGAAGAGGAGTCATAAAACCACCTCTTTCATTTCGAGAAACGAAAAATGTCAAAGTTCAGGTAAACTAAACAATACTTCTGGGTATCCCAGAGCTCTTATTTATATTGTGTCGAGTAGCCCATAATACTCTCTACCTCAACCAATGGATACATTGTCCTTGTCATCCCTTTTCAAGTAGAGATAGGGACTGGAAATCTGCCCCGACCCCCTGGAGCCACCTGGTGGTACCACCACAGCCCCAAACTGAAAGTGGTCAATGGTAATTCTAGGGGTCCTCTACCTTGCCTTGATGTTCCTTCCGCCTTGTCTTCAAAGATTAATTCTGTAAAAGCAGTCATAAAACCCCCTCCTTCATTACGAGAAACGAAAAATGTCAAAGTTCCGGTGAGCTAAACAATACTTCCGGGTATCCCAGTGCTCTTCTTTACATGGTATCATGTAGCCCTTAGTACTCCCTACCTTAATCAATGGATACATTGTCCTTGTCACCCCTCCTTGAGTAGAAATAGGGACTCGAAATCTTTCCGGACCCCCGGGAGCCACCTGGTGGTACCACTACAGCCCCAAACTGAAAGTGGTAAATGATAGTTGTAGGGGTCCTCTACCTTGCCTTGATGTTCCTTCCGCCTTGTCTTCAAAGATTAATGCTGGAAGAGGAGTCATAAAACCCCCTCTTTCATTACGAGAAACGAAAAATGTCAAAGTTCAGGTGAGCTAAACAATACTTCCGGGTATCCCAGAACTCTTCTTTACATGGCGTCGAGTAGCCCATAGTACTTTCTACCTCATTCAATGGATACATTATTCTTGTCACCCCTCCTTGAGTAGAAATAGGGACTGGAAATCTGCCCCGACCCCCGGGAGCCACCTG
Source organism: Ostrea edulis (assembly GCF_947568905.1). Classification (NCBI taxonomy): domain Eukaryota; kingdom Metazoa; phylum Mollusca; class Bivalvia; order Ostreida; family Ostreidae; genus Ostrea; species Ostrea edulis. The sequence continues at coordinate 73,604,826 of NC_079166.1, read as the reverse complement.
GTGGTACCAATACAGCCCCAAACTGAAAGTGGTAAATGATACTTCTAGGGGTCCTCTACCTTGCCTTGATGTTCCTTCCGCCTTGTCTTCAAAGATTAATGCTGGAAGAGGAGTCCTAAAAAACCCTCTTTCATTACGAGAAACGAAAAATGTCAAATTTCAGGTGAGCTAAACAATACTCCCGGGTATCCCAGAACTCTTCTTTACATGGCGTCGAGTAGCCCATAGTACTCTCTACCTCATCCAATGGATACATTGTTCTTGTCACCCCTTTTAAAGTAGAAATAGGGACTGGAAATCTGCCCCGACCCCCGGGAGCCACCTGGTGGTACCACTACAGCCCCAAACTGAAAGTGGTAAATGATACTTCTAAGGGTCCTCTACCTTGCCTTGATGTTCCTTCCGCCTTGTCTTCACAGATTACAGCTCTAAAAGCAGTCATAAACCTCGTGTTACACGTTTTCTTACTAGGTTATGCGCAATGTCAAAATCAGGTGAGCTAATGCACAATTTTTTTTTATAAGAGTCACAGGATGGAGGTATTATTCACCAGATATTACAGAGAAAGTGTTTGTTTCATTATTTAATCCTGCTTCCTTACACCACTTGCTCAAAATATTTCCTTTGTTGATTTCTTTTGTTACAAAGCAATGGTTATCACTCTTCAGGTGAGCTAATTTACAGAAAATATTTTTGAATGCAATATGATTTCAAATGGATTGGCACATGAAAATAGGATCAGTCTTGAGATAATAAAGCACCCCACATCATATAATTTTCCCTATCATATCAATCTATTCATAGGTACTTAATGACTGATTATAATATTCTGGTGAGCTAAATTATCAATGTGCACTTATTTTCGTGCATGTATGCTGAGCAATTGTTCAAAAAGATCAGAAAATGAAATGTGTGGTCAATTTTATTTCCTTTCATTACAAATTACTGATATAAATTCATTTCACCATTGGTGTACAATATCTCAGGTGAGCTAAGTTGCCCATGAGTGTTGCGATTGACATTTATTAATTCAAAACATTAATTAAATTAAAAATTTCCTTTAGAATAGGTTTCAAATTAAATATTTTCCTATGAGTACTTTCAGTCCTTTGATGATTTTCCTTAGTGGCTGCTAGCTTCTACGTGCTTATTGGCTGCTGGTTAGTGGCTGCTAGCTTCAGCCTGGTGGTTTTCTACCATGTCAGTAGCGTTAGGTGCTACTTCCCTACTCAATCAGATAAAACAGGGTCAATATTCTTGGAAAAATGATGTATCGAATTCGTTTTATTTCTTAGATGTATCTCATAACTATTCATATACATATGTAATACCTCATACTCATAAGACTTCCCCAATTGACCAAGAATGGGCGTAGCGTGGAGCTGTTTTATGTGAAAGCAAAGGGGTGTAGAAAACAAGGTTTAATACTAGTAATGGAAATATATAATGACCTTTTTGCACTTGATGTATGTAAAAATTCATGATATTGAATATGAGACAGTTTAAAAGGACACGTTAGGAGTAATGTCAATTTCTAAAATTTTACACAATTTTCAAAGTCTTGTATTAAACTTTAAAATAGAAGTGAAAAAAGTGACGATTAGAGATCATAGTTTCAAATTATTGGTCAAAATACAGAATTGTTGTACAAAATTTCGAGTAAATTAATTTAGACTTTTTTAAGAATCGGTGTTCTGTTAGGAAAAATATATCAACCAAATTAATAATTTACAATAATGTACACCATTTGAACTAGTTACAAGTATCAACTACTTGTGTCATGAATTAAAGGAACTGAAATACACGTATAGAGATATAAAAATAGAAGATATATTGGATGAATCAGAAACTGAAAAATCATGTAGATTGACCACTTCTTGATTGATCAATCCTTCCGCCACAAAATATACTACCTACTAAACTTTTTTTCAATTTGAAAACAAAAATTTCCATCTGGATATAATTATGGCGCTGGTTCCTAACATACATATCGCCGGAAAACAATATTTTTAGAGATATTAAAAGAGCATTCACAAGGAAAAATGGAACCGGGGATACCTATAAAGCAAAGCCAGCGCCACCACCTTCTGCATCCTTTGAACTATCGGAAATACCTCTCATTGTGAACTGTAAACTTACATTTTAATGTTAAGTAAAAATGAATTGGAAACACAAATATTTTGCATTGTATGTTGGTTTTTGTGATCCGAAAAACGTTTTACATTCCGACTTGAAAACGACAGGGGATAAAAGATTATAATTTGTATCATTGTTCCGAGGTTTTTCCTTTTGAACAGCGATGACAGTAATACTTTTATTTCTGATACACCATGAAATAAGCGTGTTAAAAATAGTTATATACTGCAAAATAGGAAAGGTGGATAGGCTCATTTTTGAAAAGTGAAGAAAAAAAATCAAACTCGTTATAACGAGTTAGTATCTCATTATAACGAGTTAGCATCTCGTTATAACTTGCTAATTATTTCGTTATAACAATTTAGTATCTCGCAATAACGAGTTAGTTATCTCATTATAACGAGTTAATCATCTTGCTCAACGAGTTAGTTCTCTCGTTATAACGACTTAATTATCTCCTTACAACGAGTTATTATCTCGTTACAACGAGTTATTATCTCGTTATAGGCTAACGAGTTATTGTCTCGTTATAACGGGTCAGTTATCTCGTTATAACGAGTTAATTATCTCGTTATAACGAGTTAATTATCTCGTTATAACAAGTTAATTATCTCATTATAACGAGTTAATTATCTCGTCATAATGAGCTAATTATTTCGTTATAGGCCAATCCGAAAACATGAGTTATCTTTCCTTGATCCGGAACGTAGTGCCCTTGCGTAACAGTAGTTTAAGACTTCCGGGTAGTATATTCGAGAAGCGTCATTATCAACAGTGCAGAAGGTCGCAAAAATATTGCTATATAATTTTACAGTAATCACGCCAACAAATATGTTAACGTTAATAAAAAATCCCAATGCATAAGTTTACTTCATACACGTGAAAATAACCAGCTTTGCATGTAAAAATAATGGAAAATTAATGTTGTAAGTAGAGGAGGACCCCCCCTCCCCGATAGAATGTTCTATCATTAAAGTGATGTGATTTCCTACGGCAGGCCTGTCATGAGACGCAGTTAGATTATTCTAACTACCCTTCCCCCTCCCACTTTCCAGGATTTTACGTGTTTTATGACTGAAATTAGTATATATTATATATTGCATACATTTCCTCAGGATCTTTAGCCCGTGTTTCAATACAGTCAGATTTATAATAAAATATTAGAAGTTACTTGTTCAATATCAATGTAGTACATTCAGCGATAAAAGTTCTGCCATGATGTACGTCTAGGTATGTCGGACTGACACCTCTGGATTTTGAAAATGTCCATCTCTTTGATTGACGAGTAAAATTTATCCCAGCCTGTACTTGTAAGTGAGAGTCCACTGACAGATTTCCAGCTGACTACTCACTTATTTTATACAGTTTCAAATACAAGTATAACCATAAAGAAATTCGTCGTCAGAAACCATCTTTAAACTGATTTCCTATTTAATTGATTTTTTTTTTTTGGAAAGGGGGGGGGGGGGCATGTTATGCAAGATATTTGCACGTGTCGATCCTCGTAAATACCCGAGCTTTGAGTTGATGAGATGCCATCATCTCTTGAGAATCAGAAGTTCTGTTCTGATTTCATACAAAATAATTATGTCAGTCGTTATTGGAGACATATGTAAACAAATGAATGTCTGCGCGATTTCCAATTCAGTTTTTAACCCCCCCCCCGAAAAATCACAGCCGACTCGATCAAGAAATTCGTTTTTGTTTCCATTAACATTTTCTTACACTCTCGTACAAATGATTTCAACTGTTTACGATTTTGAACAACACCCATACTAATATAACTCTTATAATATATGCGCAGTCTGAGTGTGTTACTACCCGGAAGTTGTCATATTCACACTAAATGTAAGAATACAAAGAGAGATAACTCACGTTTTCGGAAAGGCCTATAAAAAGTTAGTTATCTCGTTATAACGACTTAAATATCTTGATATAACAAGTTAGTATCTTGTTATAACGAGTTGGTTACCTCTTTATAACGAGTTAATCATCTCGTTATAACGAGTTACTATCTCGTTATAACGACTTAATTATCTCGTTATAACGAGTAAGTATCTCATTATAACAAGTTAGTATCTCATTATAGCGAGTTAGTATCTCGTTATAAGGAGTTAGTATCTCGTTATAACGAGTTAGTATCTCGTTATAACCAACTAATAATATCGTTATAACGAATTAGTATCTCGTTAGAACGAGTTAATTATCTCGTTATAATGAATTAGCTATCTCCTTATAAAGAGATAGATATATCGTTAAAGTGATATATCTTATTGAAAAGTTGTAATATCTTCTTTTATTCCCGAAATCTAAGATTAGTTTGAAAACAGTTTAAGTAGTAGGATTGATACAATTCCATGTACTTAAACAAATAAACAGAATATTGTCTTAATCTAGAATTTTCCAACATTAAAAAAACCACGTCAACTTCGTAAGTGTTTCTAAAAATGGATATCTTATCAATTAAATCATGAAAGTATATCAAATGTGCAGATGTTTGTAAGTGTATATATCTTACCGGTGATATTTGAATATTGTTTCGTGATTTGTAACAACAGAAATAAATTCCAGCTGCTGTTAGCTTGGTCAGCCTGTGTTTACATTTATTATATAAAAGAAATGAAGTACATTTAGTGATATTTTTTTCAGTAATTGTTTACTTTATTGGTGGATTGGCATTACAGGCTCGTAACCCTGGTTTTTCAAAGAAAGGGAGAGGACAGTGTTATGAGAAGTTGACTTCAAAGTTGTCTATAATTCTTTACAAGGAAAAATAAATAAATAAATAAAAATCCATAAATAAATAAAAATCAAAATCAACCCTACCTTCAAAATCCTGGAAAGGGGGGGGGGGGCAAAGAAAAGCCTGTGCGCACACACAATGTAAACGACAATTTTTACTTAAAACTCAAACTTCACAATCTTAAATTGTAAAGGGTGGATGGGTGGGGTTGGGGGTTGTTAGCAAGTGTTCGTCCTCCTATACTCGGGTTCAATTCATAGAGTCAAATGCTGTCTGACGAGTTACAGTGCATGCCAATTGTGAGGACGTTCTTTATATACTAGTTTTGACTACGGATTACTCCGATTGCCAGATCAAGATATGGGCTTACCGCGGGGTGCGACTGTCAACGCATGCCACCTTCACTTGTTCAAGCTTACATCCTTAACAGTCGATACTACTTTGAAAAGCGGGGGTATAACCAACTATATTTTACTTTGGATTGTTAAGATAGCTTTTGAGTGTAAAAATCAACGTGAAATGCACGCTGTCAAACACGAGGCCAATGGGCCACATCGCTCACCTAGATGTCATCTTAGCCCTGCCGTTGTTCAAGGTCATTAGGTCAAACAACAAAGTATAACAAGGTATACATACAAAATATGAAAGCCCAATCTTAAATAGTTCAGGAGATATTACAGTCCCTGAAACGTTCTACTTTACCATTTTTCCCTTCGCTCACCGTTCGCTCTCCGTCGTTCACCATGCACTCATCGTTCACTCTCCGTTCGTTCACCGTTCGCTCTCCGTGCGTTCACCGTGCGCTCTCCGTTTACAGTTTTGCGCTCACCGTGCGTTCACCGTTTACAAAGCGTTCACCGTGCGTTCACCGTTCACTGTCATTCGGAACACCAAAGTCGATTTTCATAGCAAGGCAAAAATGAAAAAGGAACTTGTTCATAAGAGTGAAAGTAAACTTCTTATTATATCAGAAATTTAATTTATAAAGTACAAATAGCAGGATTATCAACTGCGAAAATTCAATGACAACTGCCGATCACTCATCAATATCAAAGAATAGAGTAAATCATTGTTATTATAATTACAAAACACAAGTATTGTTTGGGTAAAACGTGGGAGAAGTTCTGAATGAGAGAAAAATGCAAGAGCCTTCAGTTATGAATTTAACCCATATACATGTGCATATATCGAAGAACGAGCAACGAGCGCTGGTACGTGTACGAAAATGAGGCAGTTTCAGTTATCAAATACCTCGCCCCCACCCGAATTATCATTTTAATATTTTCAAGTATGGACAAACGCACAATTTATTATATTTTATTTTGTTTCACTTGACAATAATTCTATATAAGTTTATCATCTCTCTCTCTCTCTCTCTCTCTCTCTCTCTCTCTCTCTCTCTCTCTCTTAAAAAATATGCTACATTGTACAAGTTTCAATGCACATTCGTGCTCAAATGTCAAATTGATTTGACAAATATTTCTGATTATTTTACGCCTATCTTTATGAGAGACATTGTCAATAAATATATTTACTCCTTTCTCCAAATTCAAAAGTTTTGAACCGTTTGTCTCTAATATAAAGAGGAAATATTTCTCGTATATTTCTGACCCACATATGATATATTTCAAGATATAGATTTCACTGCGGGTGTGACCGGTCGACAGGGAATGTTTACTCCTCCTAGGCACCTGATCCCACATCTGGTGTGCCCAGGGGTACGTGTATGCCCAACTCTCTATTTTGTATTGCTTATAGGAGTTATAAGAATCATGTCTCTTTATCTTCGCCTTTTATTTAAAATAATTGAATGAACCATGTAAATCTAAATTTACAAAATGGCAACATTTATGATGCAACATGAATGAGCAAGGGTATGTTTCGTTTTGAACAATATATTGAAGAGTCGATAAGTTATACGGTAAATTGCTAACCCAAGACCTGGAATATAACATGAATTCTTTTCATTACATCTGTTGCAACTCCCTGTTTACGATATAACATCAAGGCGTCTGTTAAAATCAATTTTCGCGCTTTGCATATTCAGGGAATCACACAACCGATGCTTGTAATTAGGAACCCACGGGGCATTGAGCCGAAAAGTCCCATGAAGACCTAAACCTACTCTGATATACAGCTTAGATTGTTCCAACAATTAGCATTCCACAAACCAGAATAACATACCTTGGAAAATGCTGAACTATTATGCAAATTATATGATATGGGGAATTGCCACTCACTCTCATTTGATATTTCAACTCACAAACTCACTCAGCATCTAGCTTATGATTTATGAATTAGAAATCAAAAATATGATTATGGACATAATATTTAAACATTGGAAAACCAGGAGTAAATAGTAAGAAAAGATATTGAATAAGCATTGAAGGGGAAAATCAATACTTAAATCGGGTTTGGTCTTCAGTAACTTTAAACCCTTTAGTTGTAAACATTAATCAGTTGCTGTCTTGACTTCCCCCGAGTTGACGTGTGTTTCATACCACCGGACTTTGGATGCCCAGACCTTATATATCTACTATAAGACATGGTGAAGGGAGGTGGTGTATAACCAGTTGCACATATTAATTGTCCGAGTGTCCCTGTATTATGGGTACTGGATTGCAAGCACGTTGACTTTTATATTAATACTGTAGATCATGTAGATAATGATATTTTAATATACTCAGATCATTGGTTATATAAAAGTTCTAAATTCAAAATATTCATGTCTGTAAAGTCCAAACAATACCTGGACCCATCGGAGAACAGAACTTGAAACCAATCGTTCTGTGTCCAAGTGACATGATCTTCAACCCAGTCCAATCGCTCCCGCCGGTGTCGAACAGTCAGAGGGACTCAAACACATGCCCTTCTCGAGTTGAGACCTGCATTGTGAAGCCGATTCCGTATCGTCTGAGTGGACACATTCACCCCCGAGGCGTTCAGGAGGTCGTTACGTAGGCTGGTTGCTGTCCAGAAGGGATGACGTCGTGCCTGAAGAGCCACACAATGGTCTTGGCGTTGGGTTGTCGACCTCTGACGACCACCCCCATGTCGGTGTGCTGTTGTACCAAAAGTTTGCTGTCGGTTCCAGGCCCTGTTTACAACGCTCTGGCTGACGTTTAGTGCATTTGCAACGTCACGTTGTGAATAGCCAGCGTCAAGCATTCCAATACATCTACCCAAACTCCCCGTCGAGGCCTCATTACGTCACAGAGCAAACGAACTCTGGTGGAAGTTTGTACATCTACCCAGTTGTTGACGCCTTACACTTTGAGGGGGCATTGTGTTGATAAACGTAGTGTAAACACGAAAGTGAGTTTGAAATTTTAGAAAGAATCAGACACCGATGCCTGAGTGAAAATGGTGCAATGGTAGCAAAAGCATAAACTGTGATGAGAAACGCATTTCCCATGGCATGAAATGCACGTGCAAGTTTGTTGAAGACGTTTTTGATTTCACTTGGACACAGTATTGCCAGTTATGCAGTTGTTAATTTTTTAAACAGAAAAATATCTATGATCCTTATCAAATTTTGAGTAGTATATGTTGATAAGAGATAATTTAGGATGCTATAAAAATTACCAATGATGATATTATGTTCAATTAATTCATATCACATAAAATGCCTGTCCAGAGTAAACACGGTATCAAATAGTGTACGTTGTATAAGTTTATGTTCCTTATAAATCACAGCTCCTCATCTTTATTTAATTTATCACGGACATGATCGGTGATTTAATGTAGATGTATTTGACACGGGCACTAAAAATCTATAGTTTGATAAAATGTCCTCCTATAAAGAATATTAAAGATATTTAAAACACCGAGTGTTTGTGGTATAATATACATGTACATTCATGCATTCAGGTAAAACAAAAAAAATAATAATCAAAGATATCTTAATTTCGGTGGCGGATCTACAGGAGAGGATACGTAGAATGCAGCCCCCTCTCTTTGGTTGAATATTTTCAACAAACCTGTTCATTGTTTGCCAGTCTAGGGTCTTTATTTTTCTCCTGTTTTTTTTTTTTTTAGCGAAACAAGATACAAGATTAAATCGTCCCACCACTAGTGAATATTTTTCTGGATCCGTCCATGTTAAGTCACACAAATTATATAAATCATATGGATTTTTCAAAAAGGTTAATCGCACACCGGAAAACTCTCAGATTTAGACTTAAAGTGCGAAGCGATAAGATCCTCGACATTCCAAACCTGTTGCCCCTTGCTATTTAATGACCTACTTTAAAATGCAAACATCGATCTGGTGTCCGGGAGGTAACCGCGTAAATGTTACACAGCGGGGATTGACGGTCTTACAGCCCTTGTTTCTGAGTTTCCAATATAAGTGGTATATTCGGGAAAAGAAAGAAAAAATATTTACAACTAAGTCAAGGAAAACGTCCCCTCTCTTTTCGCTATGAATCACGTTTGTGTTCATTTTTTTTATGTTTTTAACATTTAGATACAACACTACCTCCTTAAACGATACACATTTTAAATTGTATGTGCACAACTTACAAGTGTGTTATGACAATCTTTGGTGAGCATATTACATGTCGATGTGTAATGTCTGATCAAAGTATTAATCAGATTAATTTTATTAATATTCTTAATAATCAGATGCAGGAATTCCCTACTTTGAATGCATAAATTCAAAACAAAACGTATTTCTGAGAAGGTTAAGATACCCTTAGTTGGGCTTTTAGAACAGTATGCGCTTTGAAATAGCACAATATTCCAGAGGAATAGCAATACTAAATGTAGGAATGCATGTGTGCTAACTATTTTAAAAAAGTGATAAGGTTTCCAGGGGTGGATCCAGGAATTGCAGTTATGGAAGCACAACTTTCTGAGGCAGGGGTCTAGGGGGCGCCTCGAAGCCCCTAGTGGGTCTAAGACTTCGCCGTGGTTGGGGCCCAGGGGGTAAAGCCCCCGGAAGCTCATGGATTTTACAGATTGTGTAGGGCTTGAAATATGTCTCCTCTGTAGTGAATTTTACTATTTTCTGTCATTTCTAACACGGTGAAATTAAAAGAATGATGCAAATTTTAAGGGATTTTGGAAAATAAATGTAAGTTCTCCCAATAAAAGTTATTTAATAAATCAAAAGATTTTGTCATTTATTTCTCTGAGAGTGGAAGAAATTAAAGCTTCTTTTATCGTTTACATTTTGCTAAACAAAAGACCACAATTTACCTTAAATTTGACAATTTTAGGGGCAGCTACGCACCCCCCCCCTTAAATCCGCCACTGCTTTCTTAACTTGTGCCAGCAGTTAAAATGTTGCAGAGACAAATTAACATATAAAAACTGCTCAATAATGAAGTATATGCATAAAATGCACTAAAATATATAAAAACATAACATATGTCAGGGGTGGATCCAGGAATGGTGGTTACGGGGGGCGCCACTTTATGAGGCACGGGGTCTGGGGGGCCACCTTGAGGCCCCCAGTGGGTTCACGGCAAAGCCCTGGTGGGGGCCCTGTGGCTCCTGGATTTTGCAGGTTTTATAGGGCTTGAAATATGTCTCCTATTTAGTCATTTGTACTATTTTCTATCATTTTTATAAGGTGAAATTAATAAAAATGACGAACAATTCTAAGGGGTTTTGGAAAAATTTAAGTTCTCCCAATAAAATATTTCAATATTTCTAACAGTGTTAGAAATACTGAAAAAAAATATCTCAGTTGGCAGATAATACATCAATTATACTTGAAGGTAGTAGAGAATATCTCCTAGAAACTGTAAGGACACTGAACAAGTTTACTGAACTATCAGGTTTATGTATTAAATGCTCCAAAACTCATGCAGTCTGGATAGGTACTAAGAGATTTAGTCAAGAAATTATATATTCAACTCTAATTTTTTCTTGGTGTAATAGTAGATTTCCTTTCCCCGGTATTCACTTTGATGTAGACTTGCAAAATATTCCAAAAATGAATTATGAACCAAAGCTGATACAGATGAAGGCAATTATCAGCCAGTGGAGCAAAAGATATCTAACACCAATAGGAAGGATAACTGTACTCAAAACTTTGGTGCTAACTCTTCTAAATCATATTCTGATGTCTATTCCTAATCCGTCTGATGATTTTTGTAAAGAATTAGAAAAACTCTTTTACTCCTTTGTATGGAATGGTCCTAGCCATCGCATTAAGAAAGATATAATTACAAAAAACATATGAAAATGGTGGTTTAATATAAAAGCCTTTATTGCATCTTTAAAAAAATTTTGGATTAAAATCCGCTACTGGATATTATGCGTATATTCGTATACAGGCGCGGATCTAGAAGGGGGTTGAATAGGAAATGCAGGGGCGGATCCAGGAATTACGGTTACGGGGGGGGGCAATTTATGAGACAGGGGGTTTGGGGGCCGCCTTGAGGCTCCCAGTGGGTCCAGGGCGAAGCCCTTGTGGGGACACAGGGGGCGGAGCTCCTGAATTTTACAGATTATCTGGGGCTTAAACTATGTCTCCTATTTAAGTAATTTTTACTATTTTTTATCATTCTTAATTAGGTGAAATTAGTAAAATGACACATATTTTAAGGGTTTTTGGTAAAAAAAAATTAAGTTCTCCCAATAAAGTAATTCAAGAAATCCAAAAAAAATTGTCAATCATTTCTCCGGGAGTGGAAGAAATTATTACTTCTTTTATCGTTTAGTACATTTGTGTAAACAAGATACCACGATTTACCTTAAATTTGAAAATATTAGAGGGGGGCGGGGCGTCGACTACGCCCCTCCCCCTTCCTTAAATCAGCCACTGAAATGAGAGTTGTTATAACGTACGTTGGATAGTTAAACGACAACTTAACAGGAATGCTATCAATTTGTATTTCTAAATTCAAATTTGGATTAATGTTATTGTATAATTATCAGACGTAGATCTGTCACTCTTGATTTTAAAACGAATCCTGTTTTAAAATGCATTCCGATTTACTCCCAGTAATTCATTGTTTTAAAATAAAATGTAATATTACAGATACAAACTATATAAAAGATAATATGAATTATCATCACCTAATAGAAATGTTGACGCACAATTGTATAAACAATTTCCATCACCTCACTAGGATTTTAATAACTCTATAGTCTCTCTCTCTCTCTCTCTCTCTCTCTCTCTCTCTCTCTCTCTCTCTCTCTCTCTCTCTCTCTCTCTTACCGAATCTAAAGGGGGGTGCAACCCCCGTAACAACCCCCCCTCTAGATCCGCCAATGCGTATATATGTAAGAGTTTGCTGTCGGAATGCAAACGAAGTTTATCAACGTACATTGTGAACCTTTTCAACAAACAGAATGAAGTGAGTATTTTCCACATATAGTACATATCTCCTTTCACTTGCAACAATCCCAGGTAAACATTTATCCGCGTTTCTTAGCGTGCATGGTATTGTTGTTCCCAGTTCTTACATGTACCTGCAAAGTTCTCATATTATGGAATGTGCTGTTTCTTTATGTGTAACATTTGTTCTTTAAACAAATATACATCTATGTATTTAAGCAAGTCTAGTTTATAAAGTTTTTTGAATTGTTAGCGCATTATTCACGAGCATTATGAGAAAGAAAAAACTTTTCACAATTCGTGATTTATTTTCCATTTAGGGTGTTTGTTGTTCTCTCGCTAACGATAAAAACGGTGCAATTAATAGTTTGAGAACATCACCAAACGAGGCCGCTGTACATACTTGTACCATGATCAAGCATAGTACATCTACATAAATAACTTTAAATCATAAGATTGTTTCCTGTTCTGAAATAAATCTATAAGTACATTTTATAAAGTTCTTGCTAAACCAATGCACATGTTCATTGTCAAGTGCCCCATTCATCCTCCGATTCATTCCACACAAACCTGTTACTTGTTTGTACATGTAATATATGCACAGAAAAAAAGTCATTTTTAGAGTCCGATTGTATTTGAGTGTGCAGAATTTTCCACGAATACACAATAATGATAATCATATATAGAAGGAAAAGGAAATATTTTTTTTTTGATTTGCTGACTATATCAAGTATAACTTTAGGCGAAACATTTGTTCATTTTCCCAGTGAAATAATTGAATTGATGGCCGTATATGTAGGCCCATGATATGAACTGTCAATTTTACAGATTGGACACTTTGGGAGCATTTTTTTTTTTTCAATACAGGATAAAACATTCTTTCTGAAGAATTTATCGATGTTTAAACCCTGGACATTTCATTCACAAACCGAATAAAAGTGCGAAGCACTTTTATGTTGAGTTTGTGAGTAAAATGTTCAGAGTTTACACATCGACAAATTCTTCAAAAGAGTGTTTGATTCTTTAAATTCCAATTCGTTCCCTGTATTATCAATTTCAAAAAAAGAATAGTTTCCCTGCACTATATTATCTGCTTTCAGGCGTGTATGTATACATAGCGTTTGTGGATTTATTGATGTGTAAATTCTCATTTAGCTCTAATTGTGTCCAATCAAAAGAAATTGTAATAAATAAAATTGGAATTAGTGTTTTGATTAACAATCATTTCAATGATTTTGCATTTTCCTATGTTGTCACCAACGCTATATCAACAAAACAGACAGAACAATTTGCAGATTTCAAAACTTCGAGTGAAGAAAAAAATGTTTGAAGATATACTTACATGTAGTTTTAAACGAGCATACACGTATACTTGATGTTGAAATGCTTCAGAAATGAAATATTGATGAAAAATTATACTTTAAGCTTTATTATCATTTTTATCATATCATGCGTACAAACTGTATTTATCCTTTCATCCATTTGTTATTCGAATTACAATGATTGAAATAATTCCTATTGTACATCGAGATGATGGAATAAAGGTCAGGAACCAAGCATTACATTTACGATTAGGTCCTACAATCGACATGTTTAAACTTATTCAGTGAACATGTGAGGACAAACTTTATAGATTTCACTCGGTGTTCCATTATAAAGAAGGGGTGATTATCAAGGGTAGGTTATAATATACGTGTACAGAGTGCTACAGACCATGATCAAACAGAAAAAAGGAACTAATTAATTGTTATTAATGTATATACTTTCAGATGGTTATTAGCACTAACCAAGATGGCATACCTACGTAGGAAAAACGTTGACCTAATTCAACATTGATTATATCTTTTACGTCTGTAAGTGAAAAAGTTTCCCGGTTTACTTTCGGAAGGTCGGTGGTCTCTTCCCAGGTACATTGTATCTGGGTTCTCTCTTCCATCAATAAAAACTGGGCGCCACCAGATAACTGAAAAATTGTTGAGTTTGGCAGAAAACAGCAAAAACAAAAAACAAACAAAAAACAAACAAACGTCTCATCGAGAATTTTTCACTCATATTAAGACTTCACCAGTACCACAAATTATGCTTAGCGCTAAGGGTCATAGCAGTGAGGGTTCTTTAACGTGCCAACGCCTGCCGCTGCACGGAACCTACGTATTTAAGCTCATATCCGAAATGCCCGTGGTTCTCACTTACAAATGCAGAGCCGAGCGTTTGGCGAAGGAGCAATTACTACCTGTGTTAACGTCTTAGGTTTGACACGGCCATGGCACAAGCGGACCTCGAACTCACGACTTCCGGTTATGGAGCGCACTCTCTACCACCGAGCTACCGCGACCGATTTCACTATGTGTACTCATCAATGAAGCCCCGTGGGGAGGTGGGTTAGAATAGTTCCCCAGTACCCTTTGCTTTGCTTGTCGTAAGAAGCGATTAAATGGGGCGGTCCTTTGGATATGACCGCAAAAACCGAGGCCTCGTGTCACAGCAGGTGTTGCACGATAAATATCCCTCCCTGCTCAATGACCATTAACGCCGAGGATATGCCTAAATTTTGCAGCCCTTCACCAGCATTGGTGACGTCTCCATATAACTCAAAGATTCTCGAGCGAGAGGTTAAACAATATACAATCAATCAAATGAATACTATCTCATTAATGAGGATGTGTCAAGTGGAACGACAACAAGAAGTAAATATGATGTGTGAAATTAACATCTATCGTGTTTGATTTCATTGGGGAAAAAACTACAAAAAACGAGTGGCATCAACATGATGGCACACTTTCTTTTCTTTGTTTCATTTCATTACGATTGGAGAATAGCACAGAAAGGTGGCTGTGGCGATGAGTATGTTTTTGTCATCTTGAAATTTATGTATCCATAAATTCCATGTTGCAATCATGTAACGTTCGTTAGATCAATGATGATACAGCAATTCAGATTGGTTTAAAAGATGTTGTTATAGCATCAATCACAGAATGTACTATGACGTCATTTAAATAATAACAAATAACGTTATCATTTTCCAAATGATAACGATAATGATAATAATAATAGCCTTTATTTATCCAGGTAGTTTTCATTGTGGTCCTGAATTAACACTAAATAAGAATATAAATTAGTGTTTAGATATATAAATATATGATAGAAAAGATATGCATGGATACAAGGACAAATACAAACAATGATACAAAGCACTAAAATTACTAATGACACGTACAACCAGATTGTCAAATTATTGTTATATATATATATATATATATATATATATATATATATATATATATACAGTGTATATATATAACACAATAATTTGACAATCTGGTTGTACGTGTCGTTGGTAATTTTAGTGCTTTGTATCATTTTTTGATATATATATATATATATATATAACGTACATTTAACAGGATCATACGAAAAGCACATTGCATTTGAAATATTTTATATAAAGCACGGAAATAGCAATGGACTCTTAAATGAACAAAACTACCCTAAGGGAAGAAAATTTCAATTCAAAGTACAGACAATTTCACATTATTTGGATGGGTACCCATTTCCTCCCATATCCGGGCTTGAACTCACGAACTGCGGATATATATATATATATATATATATATATATATATATATAATATTGTTTGCATATAGTTCCTAGTCCAAGCTCACTAAGAGGAGATGCATGACTGCCAGTCCTTGTCGTGTCGTTTACGCATTTCCTATTCTAATCGTGATTTAGGAAATGTTAATTGTTTAGTTTGATTATAATTGCCACATTGCTCTCTAATTATTGATATAGTTTTCACGGAATATACATACATCAAGGAAGAATTAAACTGTTGATTATCAAAAATAGAAATATATACTTCCAGGTCACAGTCTGTAGAAACCATAACGTTAACACTTGATCCCAAATAAAATCGACAGAAATTGATGAAAAATAATTTCAAAGTAGCCTATGTTGTACATGCAGTTGAATTAGCAACATAATCTTTATACCAGTATACTATCAAATGGTCTGTTTTTGTATAATAAAGATAACCATGATAATTTATGTTTACATATTTACTATATATATTCTTGAAGTCAACTTGAAATGCTACCATAATGCATTAGAAATGTCACACACGGACATAATGTTCATAGATTACGCATGTCGAAATCAAATTCAAACGGCGATCCAAAGTTAAAATCACAAATGTTTTGAACAGAATTTATTGTTTAAATGCACAATAGGATAGTAACCAACTGATAATGCCTTCTGCTAATTTCCAAATACTGTCTTTCGAGATCGCATAGAGTAGGCTCATTAATGAACCCTGTGCTTCAAAAGGTATTTATTGATTGATTTATTATTGTTTAACGTCCCACTCGAGAATATTCACTGATATGGAGACGTTACCATTGCCGGTGAAGGGCTGCAGAATGTCTATGCTCGGCACTTACGGCCTTTGAGCAGAGAGGGATCTTTATCGTGCCACACCTGCTGTAACACGGGGCCTTGTTTTTCACGGTCTCATTCGAAGGACCGTCCCATTTAGCTACCTCTTACGAGAAACAAGGGGTGCTGAGGACCTATTCTAACCCGGGCCCCACAAGGTATTTAAGTGAGGCAACTGCAAATATAGATGCATTAGTCCTATGACGACTATTTGATTAGGTTGCAGGGCCGTAAATTAACCTTCAATTTGGAGGAGGCAGGAAATTAGGCGGGGGTCTGGGGGCCGCCCAGGCCCCCAGACGCTAAGCACATTTTGTGCACACTGAACACGTTTCGTGCAAAATCCTTGATTCTAGGGCCTTCTAAGATGTTACTTGACTAACTCATTCTAAAAGAAAGATTTGGAATGCATTTTAAGGGAGGTATCATGTTCTTAGTTATTGGAAACAACATAAATTCTAATGAACTTTAAATTTAAATTTTTTTTTGGCTCAAAAGTTGGAGGAGGCAGCTGCCTCCTCCGCCTCCATGTAATTTACGGCCCTGGGTTGACTTTTTTGGTCGTTTTACAATTGCAAATATTAGGTGTTCACTTTCTAGTCATTCATAAGCAAGTGAATACATAGAACACAAGTCAATCAATAGTCCACTATTTTTTCAAATTCAAATCAGTATGTTTTTTTAAACAATTCATTTTGATTGAATTGTATATTCAATATACAAATTCCTTTGCATAAATCTAGATATTTTTATATGCCAATACATGAGGCAAAATAAAACCGTTGGTTTTTTGGGTTTTTTTGTTTTTTTTGTTTTTTGTTTTTTTTTGTTTTTTTTGTTTTTTTTTGGTTTTTTATCAATTTGACATGCTTACAGTTTTCATTTAGTTTTCTCTTTTTGAACCGGAAGCCTGCATATCCAATAACTTTTGACAAGAAATAAGAAACAAATCGTGTTTTGGAGACTTGTGATATCAAGTATATCATTACAAAAGGCGACGTAGCAGTACAAGGGATTCTGAAAACAGGATGTCATTTTGGATGGAAACGAATTGTGAGTATGTAAAGAAAAATATATCTATATTAATGCTCGCAGATAGCACATATCTTGTATCTGCAATGTATTAACTTTGAATTGTTATAGTTTGTAATGTTTCTTTGAAATGACCACAATAGCAAAACGATGTAAAATGCAACAGGAGAAGGAAAGGAAAACATCGTTGATTCGGGAATTTAACCCGGAATTCCTGCACTACTACTCAAGTGCTCTCTCCACTGAACTATCCAAACCGATACCTATAGTCCATAGCACAACCACTGCATTTTTCACTCCTTAAGCTGTATTCGGCCTTGAAGACACGCAGTCCAGATTCTGTTGCCCCATTCGGCAGATTCCAGTACCCTACATCTAGCCTCGGATGTATGAAGACAAGTGATATACATGCATATACGCCTAAAATTTGTAATGCGGTCGTCGATTTACTCTGCCAGAGAAACTGTTGCATTCAGAAAGTAGTGATCAAAATATGTTTTTAAATGAATATATCGAGTTTTCCTTAGAAAACTGCCCTCTATTTCGAAAAAAAAAACCATAAATCTCAAAGACAAATAGTTACAAACATTGAAAGTGTCATAACAAATATGATAAAATGGACTGTATTTCGTGGGAACTGTCGGTAGTTCCAGATGATCATTGACGTTAAACATGTTGTTATACGTCACTGTATACGTACAATGACGAAAAACATCATACAATCTGTACATCCGAGGTTAGTTGGAGCCAAACAGTCTGTTGCCCCTTGCAGGACTTCCACCTGGTCAACGGCACCACATGTAACAGGGAAAAGGATTTCTTTATGTCTGAACTGCAAATCAAACTCGGGCCTCTGCATTATATGTACCTGTCAGGTATTATAACCATTGCGATATTCATGCTGATATTCAAGTCTCATATAGCCCAAATTTTCTCATTCCTATTTGATTTTTTTACAATTCAAAATTATAATATTACATTGGTAAGCTCGCCAGGATTATATGTCTTGAAGGGCGAAGACGATTTGAGGAAGTAAGCATGTAGTATTTAGGTCTAGAAAAATATAGCCCAATTTATCAAGCATACCTCAATTTCCCAAAAGAATGTGTAACGTGTTATTAGGTTCTTTACGAGAGATGGGGTCATATATTTATAATTTTCCTCTTACTCTACTTGATCAGTTATTGATTGATCATTAACATAATTTCTTTTATTTCTCTGTCCGAGCGTTGATTGGTACAGTGGTTTCTAATTATATACAAAGGGTAGTTCGCTGGCTGGGTTACTTGCACCGTGTTCCTGAGCCAAGTTCCCATTGCTTATTGAAAGTACAGGGTTCCTCACCCTTATTCAGGATCCTTAAGCTCTTTCCACTAATGCCTTATTCTTTTTCAAATATAGGGTCGGATCATTGATTGATTGATTGATGTTTTCCGCCACACTTACAAATTTTTCAGTTATCTGGCGGCGCCCAGTTTTTCATTGGTGGAAGAGAGAACCCAGATGCAATGTACCTGGGTAGAGAGTACCTGGGTAGAGACCACCGACTTTCCGAAAGTAAACTGGTAAACTTTCTCACTGGTAAACTTTCTCACTTACAGGCGCGAGCAGTATTCGAACCCGCGCCGACAGAGGTGAGAGGCCGTGTGATTTTGAGCGCGATTCTCTAACCACTCGGCCACGGAGGCCCGTTGAAAAACCTTCTCAAGAACCACTGGGTCTTAAGAGTAGAACTTTACATGAAAGCTTTCTGATATTATGCAGATGCACGTTTGTTAAAATCATGTCCCCTGGGGGTAGGATGGGACCACAATGGGGAATCAAAGTCATACAAATATAATTATGGGAAAATCTTTTTAAAATCTTCTTCTCAAGAACTACTGGACTAGGAAAGTACAAATTTACATGAAAGCTTCTTGACATAGTGTAAATTCAATTCTATAAAAACCATGGCCCCCAAGGGTAGGATGGGGTCCGAATAGGGGATCAAAGTGTTATATGCAGATATAATGGGAATCATGTTCTCAAGAACCATTGGGCCAGGCAAGTAGAAATTTACATGAAAGCTTCCTGACAAAGTGCAGGTTCAAGTTTGTTAAAATCATGGCCTCCAAGTGGTAAGTTGGAGTCACAATAGCGATCAAAGTTTTGCATGCCTATATGTAGGGGACAAATTTTAAATATAGGCCAAGGTGACTCAGGTGAGCGATGTGGCCCTTGTGCCACTTGTTTAAGTAAATGATAGCCAGGGGCCTGTTTCACAAAGCTATCTTACGACTAAGATCTGTCTTAAGTCCAAAATTTGTCATAAAATTCATCATAGCTGTTTCACAAAACTGTCATATCTCAAGATAATCTTAAGATTGTTAGATATTTTAAGACATACTGATACTTGTCCTAAGTCTATACTGAACTATGTTGTGCTAGGAGATATGTAGCTTATTCGGGGAAACGTGGTTTCAGGGAAAAAACAATTTATTAGAATATATGGAGGATGTGAACATCGTATACCGCGACATGTGTTCTTTAAGATGAACTCAATATTCGTTTAGAATATCCCACAGCCAACTTTTTCCTACTTTCGCTGTTTAGGCATGTCCACTTTTTCTTCATTTCTTCACCCGACCGGACATACTCAGTTGAATTTACAGCATCTTAAAAACAAATGTCTTTTTTCCCTCCACCTTGTCAAACAATACTGATATTTCAGCAACTGAAAAGTTTGGACATCGTTTTAGACATCTTAAATCTTTTGACACCGATTTGTCCGAGTGCATGCACACGGACTTCGTAGCCGCTGTGTGGTCACAAGTAAATGCATGCGAATACTATTCATTTATTGTGTGTAGGCACAAAAGCAGTGTTGGATGAATCTAGTTCTTCGCGTTTAAATGTTTTGGTTAGTTTTCGTACTATTTCATTTCATTCAGTTATAGGCTTTTTCACATAGCCTTTGCGCCCAATATACATGTAAAGTTGAACACGCGTAAATACACGCGTTTTGTATTCAGTATATTATTTTGTTGAATAAAACAAGTGCTGCGTTGCTAACTTGTAACAAACGCAACAATCCTAGATTGTCTTTTTTTCTTTATATTTCAAATTAGTTAAGCAAATATTTTATTTTCGGAGGAGAGGAATGGGAGAGAAAATAAAAAATATACCAGGCTCTACAAAAATATCATTCAATGTTTTAATTTTTGTATCACAATTTCTGAAATCAAATAGTACAGAAATCGAATGTAACTTTTGAAATACGAAATAAAGTGTAGGTCACATGATTTAAAAAATAAGTACAATGTATCAAATTTTATAAATACATTAGATCATTACAAATGCACAAAATCGCAATATTTCAGCTTCCTGTTTATATTTTTATATACTTTAATCTTTCATTTACATGTAACATTTAGATTCATCCATGCAGTTAAAAGATTATAAAGGAAACATGGTATTTTACAATGTAACGAGTATGCAAGTACATGTAACAACGTCCTACGATCTATCTTAAGATTTCTTGAAGTTAAGATAGACTTGTGAAACGGTTCTGTCGTATCTTATGATTGTCATAAGTCAGATCTAAAGACACTTTTCCGACCTATCTTATGACAATCTTAAGATAGTTTTGTGAAATCCGGCCCAGTATTATACAGACCCTGAAGCGTGATACTACACCTCCAAAGCATTTCGTTTCGTTCCGTGCAGACCGTTCACCGTTCCGTGCAAATCGTTTCGTGCAAGAATCGTTCCGTGCATGATCAAGCCAGGCCATAAAAACGTGCATATCATTCAAACAACGCCCTTAGAAACGTACATACCGTGTAAGTCATTTCGGCATGGGATGTAGGGCAGGTAACATTGTTGGGAATTTGACCAATTATTTCAAAATGTCTCGAAGACGGGCTTTCAACAGTGAAAATCTGCAAATACTCTAAAGAAAACAGTTTATTATAAAACCACCAGGCAGAGCAAAATCCGATACCATTTTATCACTCTTGGTAGTTTCTAGCAAGTGCAGAGACATGTATATCTCTGTCTTTGGTATTTGTTTTTGGTTGTATATAGGAATAATTTATTTTTTCTTATTACATTTGCATGATCAAGTTTCTCTTTTTTAAATAAAAAATATTTTCATCAAAATTGTTTATCGGAACTGTCTGCATAATACAAAGACCGACCCGTATATAATTTGTATATTCTACGCAAATTCCAAGATGCTTCTTTTTTTTTTTTTACCACAGTAGAAGTCAGCTAATCCGGTTATTTGAAATTAACATTCGTACAGCAGGTGTGAAAATCGGCGGGAGTAATTGAAAAATGACAAAAGAGGTGTTTATATTTTTGTCTCTCAAAATTGAATGCAGTTTTCTATAGGTTTAGAATTGAGGCAAATGCAACAATCTAATTCAAATTGGACGTTAGATCCGCTCACCGATCTATTGATCATTACTGTAGTTAGTCATTATTTGTTTTATCTATTCATTTATGTGTTTGGTTTATATCTCAATCTATTTCAATCATAGTTTGATTGTTTCTTATTGTTTTGCATTTTCCCTTTTATCCAAGGTGACAGGTTCTTGTCGACTGGCTAATATGATGTCTAGATGGACCCCCCCCCCCTCCCTCCCGCCCGAGAATATGTTCCAGTCTTACCTGACGAGAATAGTTTTAATCATTTTATTTGATGTCATACACGCATGTAAAAATGTATAGGTTTATTCAATATCTGTCTTTGAGAAAAGACCTGGAATATTCAAATTGCACAAGTGTTTTAACGGCACTCTGATTGAATGTAATTTTTTTTTAGCTAAACAGACGCTACTTTTTCAATGAATTTGATAGAGCAATGAATAGTTAAAGTTGAATAATCAATATCCCATGACGATAAAATTTATGTATCTTTTCCCTTTATTTCTGAAGTTAAAAATATTCATTTCCTTTTATTCCAACGTGTTCATAAGTCATTAAACTATTTCTTGTTTAAACTAACCCCAGGATGAAACAAATAATGCTGAGAAAATCAAAGTATACAGGTCATGTTTATCGTTTCGTGCAGACCGTTCACAACCCTCTTCCCGTCCAACGAATGTTTCAAATCTTTCCTGACGAGAATTTTTTTGAAATCATTTTATCTGTTTTCATACACTTGCACATGTATATAAAATGTATAGGTTTATTTAACATCTGCTGAACGGTCAGCACGGAACGGTGAACGGTTTCCACGAAATGCTGCGTGATTTGCACGCTTTGTGAACGGTCTGCTCGAAACGGTAAGCGTGGTCTGCACGCTTTGATATTTTCGGCATTTGGTTCAAATAGTTTCAATATAATGGCAGTATTCTAGATATTAAAAAAAGGTTGAGAAAGAAATGATAATGATTCATTTTAAAATTATTGTTCATGTACGACGCGGTACATTTCATTTTTACTTATTAAATCAATGACTTATGAACACGTTGGAATGAAAACAAATTAATATATTTCTTAAATTTTGGAAATAAAAAAATATATGCCAAAATCGTATCGTCACGGAATATTGACTAATCAAATTTTATTGATTCATTGCTCTACTAAATTCATTGAAACTGAATATAAAATGGTCGCGTCTGTTTCGCTATTTTTGTACATTAATTCTGAGTGTCGTTAAAATACATTTGCAATTTGTATATCCCAAGCCTCTTCCCAAAGACAGTGTTTCGTGCAAACCTTTCATCGTTCCGGGCAGATCGTTCAGCATTTCGTGCAAACCGTCCACACTCAGCACAACACACACACCCAATACACAGGTTCACAAACTCAACACAACACACACACCCAATACATCAGTTCACAAACTCAACACAACACACACACCCAATACATCAATTCATTGACTCAACACAACACACACACCCAATACATCAGTTCACAAATTCAACACAACACACACACCCAAGACATCAGTTCACAAACTCAACACAACACACACACACCCAATACATCAATTCACTGACTCAACACCATACACACACCCACTACTGCAGTTCACAAACTCAACACCACACACACACACACACACACACACACACACACACACACACACACACACAAACACACACACACTACATCAATTCATAAACCCAACACAATACACACACAGCAGGTGTAGCACGATAAAGATTTCCCCCTGCTCTATGGTCATAGGCGCCGAGCATAGGCCTAAATTTTGCAGCTCATCATATGCAGTGGTGACGTCTCCATATGAGTGAAGTATTCTCGAGAGGGACATTAAACAATATTCAATCAATCAATATATATGTATTCTGGTATGCATAAGTATATTATCAGGCATAAGATGAAAAACATATCTAAAATATGATATGTAGGTCTGATTAAAATCTGTTAGAGTTTCTAATACATTTTTGGACTGCTTTAAAAATTTAACATATTTATATCATTTGGAAAAGTTGTCTAATTTAAAAGTAGAACCATCGAATCTCATTGTTAGGAATCACTGTACGCTCTTCCCTATTGTTTCCGAATGCTCTTTTTTGAATGATGGAACATGATATGGGACGAATCATTGTGATTATATGATAGGAAATACTTGTAAAGTTAATGTGAATATTTCTTCAAACTTCCACTCTGGAATTTAAAAATAAATGAAGTTCCTATCAAGATCGTATCAAAAACATCCGCGTGAGTAAAACAATTGCAGCTAAGATCAAAGTACTGAAAGTACTGATGGGAGTTGATTTTATGTAGGTTTGCACCAAATGTTTCTGGGATTAAGAATCATTCTGAAAAAAAAGAATTTGAAAAAAATGAAGAAGTCATAAACTTATGCATAAATGTATGTTGTGTCTCTATAACACTCAGAGCGAAATTATTCATGCCTGCATACATACATACATCTACATATAGACACCGGTATGTTAACACAGTGTCTGGATTGTAGTTTACTATTCCAGCATATTGTATACATTTACTTTTAGAATTGCTCATTTTGTTAAAATATATCACTGCACCAATATATTAACGCAAAAACATTTCTGTAAAACTTCGCATATAACTTCACAATTCCTGGGCTTATCCTAATTTTTTTCTACAACTCTTCTTTTAAAATTGGGAGAAAGGATTGACATGAGTGATGTCTTACACAACTAAACAATGTTCGCATTGCTTAAAGTGCAAGAACTTGTAGTTAAGCCTAGGATATTTATTTATCTTTACATGTATATCTCTAAAATTGATCCCGTGGGGATCCGGATTAAAATAGGTCCCCGGTACCCCTTGCTTGTCGTAAAATGCGACTAAATGGGGTGGGCCTTCGGATGAGACAGCAAAAACCGAGGTATTGTGTCACAGCAGGTGTGGCACGATAACTATCCCCCCTAGCTCAAAGGACATAATCGCCGAGAATAGTCCTAAATTTTACATCCCTTCAACGGCTATGGTGACGTCTCCATATGAGTGAAATATTCTCGAGAGGGATGTTAAACAATATTCAATCAATCAGTCTTTAAAATTTTCTATGATCTTAGTTAAATTTATGCAAATGGATATATATATATATATATATATTGTATATATTCTGCCTTTCCGTATATGCACTAGATTTGACATTAAAACCAATTTTGCCAAGAAGGGTGGCCAAGTAGTGCCATTTTTGTCAACGTACATAACATGTTAACACCAAATGCTAGTATTATATTTTATTTTAAACGTTTTGGATGTATTCCTAACCACAGTGATACTGTTAAGTGGTTAGACCCAAGAAAGGTCAGTCGACGATTGTGATTTTCAGCCGTTTTGGGTTAAGTAATTGAAATATATTTGTGAGTAAGTATTGGAGTTTCCCTGACATCCCCCCCCCCTCCCAGCAAGCCTACTCTTTTTGAAAAGCAGGACAACGATCTTTTGTGTGCCAAGAAGTTTTTGATACTTGACACTCTTTAACCGACGGACATAAAAGTTACAAATACATAAACAGTTAAAAATTCAGATCTTTTACGAACAGCTGTATTATAAAGCTGTATTATAAAGGTATTCACATTGTTGTTGCCGGAAGTTAGAGAAGGGGTGATATTGGACGACATGTATCTGGTGGTGTGATTGAATATTGTTAAATATGTGGGAATAATGTACCATTTAAGATATGCATCTAAAAAAGTCGTTGATGTTTCAGGAATATCCAAAGTCACGTTTCAGCATTTTGCAAATCATATGCTACACTGCAGTTATATTACCTTCTTTACACATCCGGTTTGCTGTGAAGTGAAATACTGTCAGATGTGTCTCATACTAATTGTTCGGCTATTCTGTACATACTATGTATGACAACGTGTCACTCTATTCACCTGATCACGATAGAGGTCTCGTGGCGGGTATGAAAGGTCATTATGATATACTTACTCCTCCAAACTTAATCACGGTTCAAACACTATACATTATCATTAACGTTTCTCATATGACCATGTAAAAGTAAAGAACAATCCGAATATATTCAAACTGTTGATGACAAAATAACTTGAATGCACCATAGTGTTGTTTAAATGAGGGTAACTCAGCTGTTGAAAACATATCTCAAACACCATTCTCTATAAATTGCATACATTACGTAAAGGTACCAAGATATCTTCAAAAGATTGCATTTCATATGCATAGGAAGGATGTAAGAGGGATGTTTGATATGTAATGTGTATTGTACCACAGTGCGATAACGCTGTGCACGATTTCGTGGATGATGATGCTCTTGAATATGTCTATTCAATACCTTTCCAACAGTATAAACAAGAGCCTTCAGCTCCACATAGTGTTAAACTTATTGTCATTTCAATGGAGCCAGTCGTTGACCACTGCTGTAAAAATAGTTGGGAAACGTGTTGAGAATATTGAAGAAATTAGAGCTTATATAAAAGTTCGCACAAAACTCGTTCATTCGGTAATGCATATTTTTACTGAATTGGGGGAAGTTTATGGGTCTGATACGGTATCTTATGAGACAGTTCGTAGGTGGATAAAGAAATTTCTGCCTGGCACAGAGTCCGTCAAAAATGCAGCAAAATCTGGCCGACCTGTGACTGTAACAGGCAAGGCAAAGGTCAGGGAAATAATTGAAAGTGATGGCAGATACACGATTCGTGATATTGCCAAAGCTGTTGGCATATCGTCATCTCGTGTGCGATTCATTTTGAAGCTTATTTTGAAAGTACAAAAGGTTTCTGCCAGATGGATACCGCATATATTGACATATGATCAAAAACAGGTACGAGTACAAACCGCTAAGCAATAACTCAAAATGTTTCCTATATTCAATCAAAGACAATTTGCAAACACTGTTACTGGTGACGAAACATGGGTTCACTATTTCGAACCAGTAAAAAATGGAAACAAAATGTGGCTAAGGGAACTTGTCAATATTTATTGGGGGCAGGGGGGGGGGGGGGTTGGGACCGGTGCAAAATGCAATAGGACACACATTTATTTTGACTTGCATACTATGGTCGTTATAACGATCTAGTTCGTCAGTACAACCTCGCATTGGGTCAAATGTTGTCTGACGTGTTTCATACCAATTGTTAAGCCGTTCTTGGCACACTGATTTTGACTGCGGATAGCTCCGTTTACCTGATCGGGATATAGGGCTCACGGCGGGTGTGACCGGTCAATGTTTCGAGTTTATCTTTTAAGAAATCACATGACTTCGCTGCATTTGTCATTTCTGGATATAGGTTTCACGCAGGGTGTGACCAGTCGACAGGGGATCCTTACTCCTCCTAGGCACTTGATCTCACCTCTGATGTGTCCAGGGGTCTGTGTTTGCCCAACTATCTATTTTGTATTGCTTATAGGAGTTATGAGATTGATCACTGTTCGTTATCTTCACCTTGCATACTGATAGGACTCTATTTTTTTTTAATTTTCAACACGAGTAGGACAGCTATATTTTTTGTGTAAATGCATCAATGAACAAAAAATATTATAAAATATTTCATACGTTTAATTCAACTATCTTTTAAACAATAATACTGAATTATGTGCATGTTTTATTTCATGTCCAAGTTGAATATACTAGAGACAATTTGCAATGAAGTAATGGACCTTTGACATTTTTTTATATTAAAACATGTAATTATTGTTTTTTTGAATCACAAAAGAATTATTCAGCTATGAATAAAATTGCAAAAATTACATGTAACTTTTGCATGGAGTATGGACTTCAATCATGGAAAATAAAAAATGGTTATCATGTTGGCCATATCTTGAAAGATACAGACCATGATTTAACTAAAGTCTAAACACATCTTTAATGATTTGATAATTTGCCATTATAACCTATCATTGGGTCAAATGCTGTCTGAATTGTTTCATACCGAGTCTTAAACCGTTCTTGACACACTGATTTTGACTACGGATAACTCTGTCTATCTTATCAAGATGTAGGGCTCACGTAGGGTGTGACCGGTCGAGAGGGGTCCTTATTCCTCCTAGGCACCTGGTCCCACCTCTGATATATCCAGGGGTCCGTGTTTGCCCAACTTTAGATTTTGTATTGTTTAAAGAAGTTTTGAGATTTATCACTGTTCCTTATCTTCAACTTTTATAGAGAATACTGAGATGTGAAAAATACTTGCAAGTACATGAGACAACAATTCAGTAAAACAGTAATTAATAAAATAATGAAAATGTAGCACTTTAAACAATAATTTAACAAAAAAAAAAGAAAAAAAAAAAAGATGAAAATGATGAGATTTATAAGTTCACTAGACAAATTACCAAACAAACATGACAAAGTAAGCAAAAGTCTCTTGGGAGCTTGAATCCTTCAGCTGATATAACTGGAGAGACAAGTATGAAGTATGAAGAACTCAAGAGATTTTCAGAATGAAGTAAATATGGTGTTTAATATATATATATATATATATATATATATATATATATATATATATATATATGCAGTGAAACTTCTTTAAACCGGCCAGCTGTCGGAGCGAAAAAAAAAACGGCCGGTTTAGAGGGGTGGCCGGTATACCGAGAATTTAGCATTTAGAGACATTTCAGCTCAATTTTTTATTAGATATTTCATTGACATTCCACAAACCATATAATATGGTGTTCAAGGACTATTATTTCACTATTGGAAATAAAACAAAATAATTTACTAACACGTTTATTTTCAATTTATAGCACTAAAACTAATTAAACATGAATAAACATTTTTACATTGACATGCATAAATAATGGAAAACATTCCGTTTAAATAAAACTGCATTTGATATATGTATAGAAATTTGTAGACTAGCAGCATTTATGTAGAATTTCGGCTTATGTTTTAATAAACAAAACAAACACATAGCCATTTGATTGCTGCAATTAATACACAGAGTAGGTACAGAGTAGGTACTGCTCACTTTGATATGGGGATCTATGATCAATTATCGATGGAGATCAAACTAGTCCGCTAGTACCTACAGGTAATTATTACGAGAAATAGTCTTGCTACAATCATCTAATTTTAACTAAAAATGTATAACAGGATACATAAAGAAAACACAGAGGCCTATTATTGGAATTCCTCTTACCTATAAAAACTCTGTTTACGTCCATTGCTTATATCGTTAACAAATTTGTTTTGACGTTTGTGAAAAGTACAGTAGTAAATATATAATTTTAATTTTGATGTTTCTTAGGAATTTTACGTCTATGGAAACCCCCCAAAAATCATTTATCTATTGAAAATGATCATTAACAGTCATGGGTTTGTTGTTTATTAACTACCGCTTATATCCATGGTGCAACAATATGGCGTATTGATTGTATTCATTCGATATGTGTATATCTGTTTATAACATTTCGTACAGAAATTTGAAAGGGTCACTTGGATTAGCCAAGCACCAATTAACACCCTGGACAGCACAGGTAAACTATAGAACTTATAGAGGCCACTCGTGTTTTTCACACCTCCGGTCAATAATTTCCCACCTGGTCAGTAGGTCCGTCATTTTTCACACCTGGCCGGTCTTAATCACCCCTCTGGCCAAAATTTTCTAGTCTTCAAATAGTGGCCGGTATTATAAGGGTAAATTGCACATGTTTGTTAACAATTGTATTTAAAAAGTGGCCGATGTCCGGTTTTCAGGGGTGGCCGGTTTTGTGAGACTTTCTTTGTAAGGAAATGTTAAGGTTTTTGCCGGGACTTTGAGAATCAGCCGATATTCAGGGAGAACCGGTTTTCTGAGGGGCCGGTTTGGAGAAGTTTCACTGTATATATATATATATATATATATATATGTATGTATGTATGTATGAATGTATGTATGTGTGTGTGTGTGTGTGTGTGTGTGTGTGTGTGTGTGTGTGTGTGTGTGTGTGTGTGTGTGTGTGTTAGATGGCACACATTCTTTTTAATTACACATCTGATATAGGACAGCAACTTTTTGTATTATTAGAGGATAGGACATAGGGAATTTTTGAAATTGGAAATATGGAATGCACCGGTCCGAACCCCCAATAAATATTGATCGGTCCCTAACTAAACATGATAGAAGGCCGGTAGTTGCAAAAAGAACCATAAGTACAAAGAAGGTTCTTAATTGCATATTCTTCTCATGTGATGGTATAGCCATACAAATCCCGGTGCCGAAGGGCAAAAGTGTTACAGGTCGGTATTACAGAGATGTTATACTAAACAATCTCAAGAAATATTATCATAAACGATGCGCTGTGTCAGGATTTAGGCATGTTCTTTTACATGATAATGCTCTATCACATACATCAGAGCTCGTGAAGCAATTTTTGAAGTCGTAGAAGATTACCGTCTTGCCATACTCAGCACACTCCAGATCTAGGTCCATGCGCCTTTTTCCTTTTTCCAAATCTTAAAAAGTTCTTATCTGGTCCCCGTTACAAGTCCCCACAAGCCCTTGGCTCAGCCATCAGTCAGTGCCTCAGAGGTCTACCTAAATTAGCGTACCGTGACGCATTTCAGAAATGGATTGAGAGATTGAAATTATGTAAATCAAACCACGAAGAATACTTTGAAGGGATGTATTGTTTATTTCACTATTTGAGTCGAATACTTTTGCGATATCGTACAATATACATTACATATCAAACATCCTTCGTAGCAATAAAACAGGAAGGAAATTATCGTATCAATTTAAATTGTAGTTTTACAATTTTCTGCGAGATATGAGGAATATGTACTGGTCACTCCGACTTTTCCTTGTGGTTATTACTATCTCTGTTGCAGATTGTAAAGGACTCTGTGACAACAGGTATTTTAAAGATTGTTTTGATATAGAAAGAAAATGTTACTCTTGTAATTATGAAATAGCTTGTTCAGATTCTCAAATAAATCTTTTGTCCATCTTATAGTGACAATGGATGCTGCTCAGGTCAAATATGGAACGAAACACTAAAAATGTGTACAGGTAACATATATTTTATCATGTTAATTAAGGAATACTGTATTATTCGTTAAAAGTTATCATTATTCTGAACGGGGTTATCATATATAGTAACACACTAACTCAATATGATAGATATGATGCGTCCATTGCAATACCTTTATACATACCTTTCCTACGATGTGATTAAGTTAATGAAAGAGTTCTCCCACAATACTGATTGTTTATTCCAAGATTGAGTGAAGATTGGCATAGAATATTTTAAGGGATGGTTGTATATTGTTCAAAGTCCCGCTCGAGAATTTTGCACTCATATGGAGATGTCACCATTGCCGGTGAAGAACTGCAAAATTTAGGTATTGTACTTTCGGCACCTACAGCCTTTGAACAGGTAGGTATATTTATGGTGCTACATCTGTTGTGTTACGGGGTTTCAGTTTTGCCGTTCTCCTTCGACTAACCGCCTCTATTAGAGAAAATTTCCTTTTAAACTCAAACTCTTACTGTTGGATGGAAATACCGTCGTATGATTAGGAAAGTAAATCCTTCCTGTGTATAGAATGGTAAATTCTTCCGGGTATTAGAGCCAAACTAGGGATGAATAAACTCTCCATACATGTCACATTCAAAAATCTCTGATGTAGGTGTTAAAGACCTACAATGTATGTACAGACCCATAGCAGTGCTTTTCAAAGTGGGAGGGAGTCATTGCAGTAGAAATATTACTTCTCCACTGCCATTGAAAAATGGGAGGCAGCGCAACCAATATATATCAAAATAAAAGAAATATTACATTATCAACACCAGTTGCTACGTCAATGCTGTTCGGGATTACTGGTCCAAAGGACAAGTGAGAAAAAATGAAAAGTTTATGTCTATTCCTGAGAATAAAATCAAACAACAATGTCCAAGGAACTCTACATTATGTAAATCTTTTGAATGAATGAAATAAAAATCTCTTCAACAGCAAACATTCGGCAATGCAGGAAAATCATGAAAAGAGAAATGTTCTCACAAAATATGGACGTCTAGAATGCGAAAACATTCACCAAAACTTTCACTTGAACGTTTAAAATATCACAGATATAACAATGCGTCGTTGCGCGTCTATTGCGACGATTCTACTTTATTCCATACGAAATAAACTAATTTCAGGTTGTGTAGCCATTCTTCTTCCATAATTCCCGTAAGCAACCGATTATACTTTTGTGGCTAAAACATAGTCAACTTGCGAATTTTGATCGATTAGAACCGGTTTTGAGTTATATCATCTAGGCAAATGTGGACATGTAGATTAAATTTGAGTAAAATGTAGCATTGTCAAATGACATCAATAACTTTTTTATTCATATTGTACAAGCAAAAGGAAAGTCATCTACATAATTTTGAATTTTCTGTACACATGTACGCTTTGGTGAATATAAGCCAGTTAATACGATCTGAAGAAATTCGTTCTTTATCGATGCTTGATTTTGATCTTACAGAAGAAAAAAGTTTTTATAATTGTTGAATTAATAAATTATGCCTGTTTGCTTCTTCAATCCGTGATTCAGTCTTGAATCAGCCAATAGGGGCTCGTCACGAAATTTTTGTCTTATTAAAATATGACATCGTCCATTCTATATTTATACAAGGGAGGAATCCGGAATCCCAGAAACTGTTAACTCAAATTTTCATTCGTCTCCTTTTTATATTTCAAGGACGTTGAATATTACGATCCCGGTCTCGATCGATCGAGGAAAGATCATAGTTTGTAAAAATACCTAATACATGTATATGTTTGCACTGGCAATATATATCAAGAAGCAATACATTTTCTGTCGTTTTCGAACCACAGGAACATTTCCTCCATCACTCAAAATAGAAAACACGTTCTTATTGGTCAATTCAATTGTACACCAAACTCGAGCTCAAAGGCCTCTCGGTCACCTGAATATCATATCCCATACATAGACCATGTATTTAGCTTTTCTCACACATGTTTGAGAGCAGATAACATTTTTAAAGATTATTTCGTAATGAAAAAAAAAATCCCTGTGCCTGCAACACTTGCGATCAAAACATTATGACCCGATAGTACAGCATAAGAGCGAATTGAATTCGCCAATGAGAACGCGTCTGTATTTCGGGTGATTGAGGAAAGGTTTCTGTGGTTCAAAACCGACAGAAAATGCATTGGTTCTTCATATTTATTGCCGGTGCAAACATATGTTACGTATTTTTACAAACTATGATCTTTCCTTGATCGATCGATATAGGGCTTCTTAGATTTAACGTCCTTGAAATATAAAAAGGAGACGGATGACAATTTGAGTTAGCGACTTTTGGGATTCTGGATTCCTCCCTTGTTTAAATATAGAATAGAGAGGGTCAATTCGTGATGAGCTCCTGTGATCAGCCTTATGGAAATTTCCAGAAAGAAGCGGCCAGAACGAGGCTTCTCGGGCCGAAAAACAACCCGAGAAGTTGCTTACTTGGTTAGCATAAAATTGTGTTGGTGTTCAGTGTTAGTTATACTTATAATAGTTTTGACGAGGCCCATATTTATCATTTAATGAAGATTTATAATTTTATTAAGTATTCACATATACACTGTACATTTCATTCAACGAAGCACACCCTTCTCCCGAAACCAACGATCTGAAACATCGAAAAAAAATTAAATACGATATATAATATTCATCTGATATATTTTCGATGTTCTTAATTTTTCCCGTGATTATAGAAGTCACTGTTACAACTTTTTGTAATGATTCATATGTACAAACACATCGATTAAAGCTGTATGACCCGATGTTCATGTATTATTTTTGTACATAATTACTTTAAAGCAGATTAATTACTTTATAAAGTTACTAACTTTCCCTTAATTACATGCTTGAAAACATCTGCATGTAAAAGAAAACAGTGCGAATATTATTTAGAAAGTAAATATAATGGCTACATATAATTTAAATCATCCCATAATAGACGTCTATAAATAGACCCACGCGCGTCAGGGGAATCCTAACATGATGTATTAACTCATACGCAACTGTCTAGTTTTAAGGCTGAATGAGCGTAAAACAACAAATTACTAAGAGGTATTTGATATTTTTATTTCTATTAAACTTATGGTACGGTACTGTTATAACAAAATACACAGCTTTACACAGATAAGACCACCGATGATCTGAAAGTTTGAACTGGTCACATGACTGTCACTTGAAATGGCAGAGTGCGCGGTTATTTGTAAACATTGATTTCAAATCAAATTATTTGGGTTAAAACAGGTGAAATAATTTATGATAGGTCGTACAGTCTCATAACTACATACGTGCGATGATTTAATAGCGTTTTTACGAGATGGAAAAAAATATTGTAATTCGGACCATACAGCTTTAAAACCAAAAAGTTTTTTATTTTGGTTGAACGTGTTTAGTGATGACACGTATTTTGAAAGTAAGTGATAAGTCGAAAACTGTCCGATATGTCACATATCCAACGGTCCGGGACTGTTCAAGAAGTTTGTGTCTTATAATGTAACGAACAGCGATCAATCTCATAACTCCCATAAGCAATACAAAACAGATAGTTGGGCTAAC
Organism: Ostrea edulis; assembly: GCF_947568905.1. Taxonomy (NCBI): domain Eukaryota; kingdom Metazoa; phylum Mollusca; class Bivalvia; order Ostreida; family Ostreidae; genus Ostrea; species Ostrea edulis. The sequence continues at coordinate 73,570,212 of NC_079166.1, read as the reverse complement.
ACGTACCCCTGGACACACCAGGGTGAGATCAGGTGCCTATCAGGAATAAGCATTCCCTGTCGACCAGTCGCACCCGCCGTGAGCCCAATATCCTGATCAGGTAAATGGAGTTATCCGTAGTCACAATCAGTTTGCCAAGAACGGCCTGACAGTCGGTATGAAACACGTCAGACAGCATTTGACGCAATGATAGGTTGTATTGGCAAACCAGATTTCAAGTTAAAACATTTCTTACACTACCTGACCGTGGAAAAGTCCAAGAAATCAGGCCACTGTTTACGATATAGCAGTTTTTCTGTTTGTCATTCATATAGGGCATTTTGTTTCGATTATTGCGTTTGCCTAGAAGAAGCCATGTTTATTCATGATTTTGACCTTAAATTGTCGCATTGGAGAAAGGTACCAATATAAAGACATACCGAGTTTCAAATTTTGAAATTATGAACGACCGTTCAGTTTGTATTTGGTCAACTATTCGGCATGACGGATTACGATTGGATTCGTAAAAGCATTTACATATTTTTCAATACACACACACACACACACACAGAGAGAGAGAGAGAGAGAGAGAGAGAGAGAGAGAGAGAGAGAGAGAGAGAGAGAGAGATCATTTATGTTATATAAGGAACATTTAATTTGGAGCTCCAATATAATTTGACTTCCTAATAATTTAGTTTTATATACTATTTATGATATAAATAAATGTAACAAAACTAATGCACGCAAGTATTCAAACATTGTTTTTAATTCATTTGAATTAAAGATATTGTTCATTCAATTCATGTGCGCAAAACTACAAACATGCCTTAAAAAGGTCCTTCCTCTATGCAATATTATTTATGATTTCCCGCACTTGCGCGGAGTGTCATCTATTTTAATAGAAAAAAAAATGTTCTTATGGATCCATGACTTCATAATAGGCGATGACTACTTTTTAGTGACAGGGTTTAAGTATTCTCGTGGTGTCATGATGTACATGTGTAGTCAATAAACCTCATGGAAGGGGCATATTGACACTGCTAGGTTAGTAAGAGGCATAGTATCGATGTATATAGTATTATTTTCAGCCAATGAAATTTCAAGATTATTATTAGAGGCAGGATAAAACATGGTTGTCTGAGTTACTGGACTTTTCATCATTTAGAATAATATTTTCATCTTACAGATCATCACACTACTTCTTTTTTACTCTTTGGTCAATCACTTTTTGTAAAGGAAATGTAAATCAATTCAGTTTTTCACAATCAATTCATACTTGGATATTCCTTTGACCATAGATATTAAACGTGGACTGGAAAATGAAATATTGAAAAAGAATTAACCTTTCAAATCTTTTGTTTCTTCTCTGGTATTCACTTTTAGAAATAATTTTACAAGCCTATCTAATAAGAAACAATACTGAAAGGATAAAGTTACAATTACAACCTCGTTTTCTGTTCTTCAGCTGTTGTGTTTGCTCCCCCCCTCTCTCTCTCTCTCTCTTCTTGTGAAAATGTGATTGCCATTTGATAACTTATTCTTTCCATTCTCTGCCCATAGGTATTGCTGTCATAGTGCCGCAATTACAATATTCTTGTAAAACACTTTCTAACTTTTATACGAACATTTATCTAACGAAGAATTGAATTCGCATTAAACGTAATGTAAATTAATGCAAATTAAATCCGAACAGCGTTCATACGGAAATTGTAATGTGCATCCGTGTGAACGAGGCATAAACTGAATCAATTTATGGTGCAAAATATTTTAAGAAGAAATGTTTTTACCGCTTGTAAAGAAATTCCTGAAATTTTGCTTTTGATGAAATTAATGTATTTGCCCGATTAAAAAAATTCAACTGCTTACATTATTTTAATCCCCGTTAATCTAGTGTAAATAAAAATCATTGGTTGCTTTTTAAAGGATTTGATTAACGGTTTACAATACTATTGCAATCCAACGTTGACAGGGGCATTATCGAGCAGCTACATACACCGTTTACCTGATCTGGATATAGGGCTCACGGCGGGTGTGAACGGTCGACAGGGGATGCTTACTCCTTTTAGGCAGATGATCCCACTTCTGGTGTGTCCAGGGGTCCATGTTTGCCCAGCTATCTATTTTGTATTTCTTATAGGAGTTATGAGACTGATCACTGTTCGTTATCTTCATCTTTCATACATGTACATATTGAGTTTTTCACCCACCCTCCTTGAAAAAGACAAGAACAAAAGTAAGAAACAAAAAAATGTTCGAATCCATTAATGAACTACTAACATTTGTTGAAACTAGTAATTGAGTGCAATTGGAAATTTTGTTAAAATGAGTACCGACTGGTCACTGCGTCATTTATCGCTATATTTCTTTCAAAAATCAGAATGTTATATACTCAATCGGGAAAACTTTCTTTAAAATATATAATAATGTAGAACACAACACAATGTTTCGAGTTTATCTTTTAAGAAATCACATGACTTCGCTGCATTTGTCATTTCTGGATAATAGTTTCACGCAGGGTGTGACCAGTCGACAGGGGATGCTTACTCCTCCTAGGCACTTGATCTCACCTCTGATGTGTCCAGGGATCCGTGTTTGCCCAACTATCTATTCTGCATTGCTTGTAGGAGTTATGAGATTGATCACTGTTCGTTATCTTCACCTTTCATGCTAGGAAGAAAATCTGAATCTGCAAGTTTTTGGCAATGTATCCCAGAAAACCGCATTTCTTGAACGTTTAACATTTCCAAGATCAAACACGAATTAAAGGTTACCAAATGGTAAACGAAATGGGATTTATCTTAAAACCGGTAATATTTTATTCCCATTTAAGTTTTCCGGATTCTCTATTCACTTACAAGGTGCTTTCGAAATGTTTTAAGTTCTTAATCACCGAATGCTGTACCGTTCACAAAGTACACCGATAAACACATGCATACACAAATATAATCAAATACTGTACATTTATAATTTTCAACATTTGATTTACTCCAACAACTTACACGGGTTTTTTCTCTCCATTTTCCTTCTCTTTTACTCAGGTGTCCTATTGCAATATGGTTGTCGTCCGTCGTTGTCCACAGTGCGTTAACAATTACATTTTTTAACTTTTTCTTAATAACCATCGGTCCAATTCTTCTCAAATTTGATATGAAGCATTTTTGGGACAAGGGGGACATCAATTAAAAATTTCAGGACTCCAATACCCCTAGGGAATTAGAGGCGGGACAAAAATTGTCTAAAATTGACCATTTCTTTAAAAATCTTCTTCTCAAGATTCGGACACGTGTAAGAAAAAAAACAAAATGCATAGTGATGTAGAGCAGTGAGGTTTCTACCTAAATTGTAAATTTCATGATCCCCGGAGTAGGGATTCTCACCTCAGGGCGGGGTCAAACTTATAGAGTGTTTATGTGTAAAACACTTAAATACCATCTTCTTTAGTGCTATTGATACTAAATTGAAAGTAAATGGACATTTAAAAAGAGCAGTCCTTTACCAAAATTATAAATTTGATAATCCCAGGGGTAGGGGTTTGGTATTAGGGTGGGGCCAAAATGGACAGTTATCAAATGTGTGAATAATATACATTTTTAACTTCTTCTCAAATGGTATGAATCATTTTTGGAACAAGGGGGACATCAATTGTAAATTTCACGATTCCTACACCCCTGGGGCCTTAAGTGCACAGCACAAATTATTCAAAATTTATAAATTTTCAAAAATCTTCGTCTCTAGAACCGCACATGTATAAGACAAACTAAATGCATAGTGATGTAGAGCAGGAAGGCCTCTACCAAACTTGTACATTTCATGACGCCCCGGTTAAGGGGGAAAACCCTTAAATAACATCTTCTTTAGTGTTATTGATGCTAAATTGAAACTAAATGAATATTTAGAAAGAGCAGGTAGTCCTTTACAAAAATCGTAAATTTTATGATCCCTGGAGTAGGAATTTTGACCAAAGGGTGGGGACAAACTTAGTTTATAGTATTTATGTGTAAGTTTGTTGATACTGTATAAAATCTAAATGCATACTTAGGAATAGCAGAAAAGGATCTACAAAATTGGTTAATTTCACAACCCAGGGTAACCCAGGGTTTTGACTTTAAGATGGGTCCAAATTAGTCATATCTTTTGATGTTTTAATGTTAATACACCTATCATATTATGTAAATCCTTTCATCAGTGTATGCACTTTTGAGGTCAGTGAAGTTTAAAGACCATATCTTCTTTTATTAGCATTTGGCTTAGATATTCAGAACAGGAAATGTTTTCTAAATCCCATAGCCCTTGGGAGTAATGCTACTTTTTCACTAGTATTCAGTTAGTATTCAGGTGGCCGATAAGGTATCTGGGCCTCTTGTTCATTTTATGATTATTATTATGTTCATTACTATTTGTTGCTGTTTATTTCTCAACACATCCATTCCCTATTTGTTAGAGTGTACAGTGGGATACACGGGCAGATTCTGCGATATCAGATGTCATTATCCTTACTATGGAATGCTGTGTCAGATGAAGTGCAGTCCTCCTCACAGTAGGGACCAGTATGACTTCAAAACAGGATGTGTTCACACAGGTTACAATTGCTTTATTAAAGCACAAAATGCTTTATTAAAGCACAAAATAATTATACTTTTTATGATCCAATAACAAGTGTTTCTTGATTTTACGGTGTACATTTTGAACATTTGGCCACATAAACAAGAGGCCCATGGGCCACATCGCTCACCTGAGTCACCTTGGCCCATATCTGAAGACTTTCCACATATATTTGCATGTAAAACCTTAGTCCCTATTATGGCCACAACTATCCCTGGAGGCCAATATTTTTGCAAACTTGAATCTACACTACGTCAGAAAGCTTTGATGTAAATGTCAACTTCTTTGGCCCAATGGTTCTTGAGAAGAAGATTTTTAAAGATTTCCCCCATATTTGTATGTAAAACTTTGAACCCCCCCCCCCCACTTGAGGCCCCATCCTACCCCCCGGGGGCATGATTTGAATAAACTTGAATCTGCACTATGTCAGAAAGTTTTCTTGTGAATATCAGCTTTTCTGACTCAGTGGTTATTGAGAAGATTTTCCCTATATATTTGTATGTAAAACTTTGATCCCCCGTGTGGCCCCATCCTACCCCCGGGGACCATTATTTGAACAAACTTGAATCTGCACTATGTCAGAAAGTTTTCATGTAAAAATCAGCTTTTCTGGCTTAGTGGTTCTTGAGAAAAAGATTTTTAAAGTTTTTCCCTATATATTTGTATGTAAAACTTTGATCCCCCTTGTGGTCCCATCCTACCCCCGGGGCCCATGATTTGAACACACTTGAATCTGCACTATGTCAGAAAGTTTTCGTGTAAAAATCAGCTTTTCTGGCTCAGTGGTTCTTGAGAGGAAGATTTTTAAAGTTTTTCCCTATATATTTGTATGTAAAACTTTGATCCCCTATTGTGGCCCCATCCAACCCACGGGGCCCATGATTTCAACAAACTTGAATCGGCATTATGTCAGAAAGCTTTCATCTGGCTTAGTGTTTCTTGAGAAGAAGATTTTTAAAGTTTTTCCCTATATATTTATATGTAAAACTTTGATCCCCCTTGTGGCCCCATCCTACCCCCGGGGGCCATGATTTCAACAAACTTGAATCTGCACTTTGTCAGAAAGTTTTCATGTAAAAATCAGCTTTTCTGGCTCAGTGGTTCTTGAGAAAAAGATTTCTAAAGATTTTTCCCATATATTTGTATGTAAAACTTTGATCCCCTATTGTGGCCCCCATCCAACCCCCGGTGCCCATGATTTGAACACACTTGAATCTGCATTATGTCAGGAAGCTTTCATGTAAATCTCAGCTTTTCTGGCTTAGTGTTTCTTGAGAAGAAGATTTTTAAAGTTTTTCCCTATATATTTGTATGTAAAACTTTGATCCCCTATTGTGGCCCCATCCAACCCACGGGGCCCATGATTTCAACAAACTTGAATCTGCATTATGTCAGGAAGCTTTCATGTGAATCTTAGCTTTTCTGGTTTAGTGGTTCTTGAGAAGATTTTTAAAGTTTTTCCCTATATATTTGTATGTAAAACTTTGATCCTCCCTTGTGGTCCCATCCTACCCCCGGGGGGCATGATTTGAACAAACTTGAATATGCAATATGTCAGGAAGCTTTCAGGTAAATTTCACCTTTACTGGCCCAGTGGTTCTTAAGAAGAAGATTTTTAAATGATCCCATCCTATTTTTGCATTTTTGTGATTATCTCCCCTTTAAAAGGGACATGGTCCTTCATTTGAACAAACTTGAAAGCCCTTCACCCAAGGATGCTTTTGGCCAAGTTTGATTGAAATAAGCCCAGTGGTTCTGGAGAAGAAGTCGAAAATGTGAAAAGTTTACAGACGGACAGACGGACGGACAGACGGACGGACGGACGGACAGACGGACGACGGACAAAATGTGATCAGAAAAGCTCACTTGAACCTTCGGTTCAGGTGAGCGAAAATGGTTCTCAGGCCAATGTCTGATTTTCTAAAAGAAAAAAATATGCTTCCCTGAATTCCTCTTACATTTTACACAGTACCCAAATAATATATTGGAAGGTAGTTGGTAGTGTCCAATAGTTGTGCACTATGATTTCAGAATTTTCGTTTTTGCCATGGTTACATGTAGGCCTACAGCATTATATGCATTCAATAAACACTCGCACCAACTGACCTTCACCTTGTACATGTAAAAACATACATGTATAGGCATAACTTGTGCTCCCAGTTTCTACCAACTAGTAGATTTAATAAAAAAAAAATTAAAGATGAAAGATATTTGAACTCTCAATTATAAATACGTAATGAAATATTGTATTTCCTAACTTTGAATTGGATTATGATGCTTAATTTTGTTTGTCCAATGAACGTGTACGTAACAACAATAAGTGCAGTACGCCGCGCTCCCACTTCCTAATGTAACGTTTAGATTAAAACAATAATGATGAATAAAATTGCTTGATTGAAATAAAGTATTATGATCTCCAGTATAAATTTGATCATTTTTATTTTTTTTTCTCGAAATGCACCCGTGACTAGGCCTAGGCCTGGTTGTTAATGATACATCGTAATATAATTTTTGTCAACACAGTGTGTACTAGTTTGATGAGTCTGAATGACAAAATCTTGTTGATGTGAAAAATGTCATTGATTAATGTAAATGACAGATAATATGCAATGGTAAATACAACCAATAATAAACAAGATATACATGATGAAACATCACAATCAACATACATTTAATATCCACAAGTATATGCCCCCCCCCCCTAATTAACAAATTATGCATCAGGGTTGGAGGTGGGGAAATTTTGTTTACTCTGGACTTGTCCAGCCATTAATTTAAGAAATTTCTAGAATGCGCCAATATGCGCCCTCTATATGCAAAGTTGCGTAACTCAACAATCAAAATTACCTCCCCTTGCGCTAAACATGAACAGTACAAGAGAGATAACTCTAATAAGATATACAAGCCTACAGTTTGCCAAAATTAGTTTATTTCATAAACTCTATTTTTTGTCAACACAGTGTGTGCTAGTTTGGTGAGTCTGAATGACAAAATCTTGTTGATGTGAAAAATGTCATTGATTAATGTAAATGACAGATAATATGCAATGGTAAATACAACCAATAATAAACAAGATATACATGATGAAACATCACAATCAACATACATTTAATATCCACAATTACATGTATATGGCCACCAAAGATGGGGAACTTAACATCCCCTAAATTGTGACACTCCTTGTCACAATACCTCCATCCACATCTGTGTTGACATAGACTTGATTTTTTTCCCCAAACTTGATCACTTAGGCATATATACCTGTATGTACATTCATTTACCATATTCTGCAACTCATCTGATATGTAGTATATCTCTTGACTGTACCCATAACCGTACACTTTTTCAAAAATAAATTATTTTACTACAATATGTTTGTAATACCTTTACAAACATGCTCAACACAATTCAAATTCTAAAATGTTATAAAGTATATACACATATCTTATTCATTAACCCCTGTCACGCCAACCGACATTGTTTAAACTATCTATGTAGTACCATGCAGACATTCAACAATCCTGTCAAAACCGTAGTTGACTAATTGAGGCAACAGGGGCCCCTGTCCCCATGATGCCCCAAAAATTCAAGCATCACTTGTGACCCCTGATCACAAAGTTCTTAAGTACCTAGCATCCTACCCAGTGTTTGACTTATGGAGGCAACAGAAGCCCCTGTCTCCATGATGCCCCAAAAATCAAACAGCATCTATAACCCATTTTCACAAGGTGTTAACTACATTTTTAATAGAGGGATCCTGATATATTTTTTAAAAGAATCTGATTGCCACCTGCCCATGATTTGGATTTTGTCATCTGAGATGCCCATGTTTGCTGCCGTGCTAGCTGCACCTATCCTAAAGCTATGGGTTTTATATAAAATGGTATCATATCCTGCCCATAACAGAGAAAGCTGCAATTGTTGTGTAAAATATTGTCTTGTAACTGGTTTTCCATCAGAAAAACAGAATAAAGCCCCCCCCCCCCCCCAATGCTCCCCCCCCTAAGTTCACAATACCTCGTTAATGCTTGAACTGGACACATTTCCGCATCCCGATTACTTTCAATATACAATACTTTACATGACTTTCCTTTATAATGCTTAAAGTGTTCCATACTTATTTCGGCTGTATGAATCTTACTTTGCGCATTTACCACAAACTGAATGGACTGCCTGGAGACTGTATTTGAACTAGCTCCTGTAATTTCCCCTACTCGCAAGAAGGCGTGAAATGCTAAGAGGTACATTGCCTTGAGTAAAATCTGTACAAAATATGCAAAACCCAAAGGTCCCACCGACTGTACTATTTTTTTTTTCAGTATTTCTGGTGTTATTGGCAACCTTGTATCAGCCCTAGGATTTTGCTTTCTATACCCCTCTAAAGCTTTCTTAACAACAAAGTTCTGAGAGATATCTTGAAAACCAGCCATACAATGCACATAATTTAGCATAGACAAATATGATGCTACAGTATTATAAGCCCTGTTCTTGTGCATGCAGAAGGCCATGACAAGTATTATTTTATCTACAGCTAATGGTAAAACTGTACCTTGTGGAAAATAAATTGCTAAACAATTCCTATAGCACTGAACAGCCCGGTCATAATTATCAAATTATTTTTTTGACAAAGAACTTCTAATAATATCCGTGGGCAGCTGAGTCAGTGAGGCTCGACCAATATCGATATATCTGCCGGATGCTGATCCATATCTGGAGCAAGCCTTTTGAACTCCTCTATCTGAAAACGAGAAAGCCTATCAGCTAACACATTATTCAACCCTGAGATATGCACTGCCTCAAACTGAATATTAAACCTTAATGCCTGCACAACTAGTCTTCTAATAAGTATCATTAATTCTGAGTCCCTGGTCGTCTGTTTGTTGATGCAATGTACTACTGCAGTATTGTCACAATATAATTTAATCCATTTATTAGATAACTGGGTAGCCCAAAGCTCTAATGCTATAACAATTGGATAAAGTTCCCGAACAGAAATGTGTTTTGTTAACCATTCTGATGACCATCTCCCTGCAAACCAATGGGTTCTAAATAAACCTCCAAACCCCACATCACTTACATCTGTATACATCTGCAATGAGACAGATGTTTCAAGCTTGGGCTCTTGAATCAAGCCTTTCCCATTAAAACTATCCAAGAACAATGACTAAGCCCTTAAGTCTAGCTTTGCCTCTTTACTAAGCCCCCTCTTTTCGTTTGGTTACTGTATGCCTCTTGTCAGATCGATTATCCTACGCAAAAATGGGCGACCTGGCAATACAACTGCACAAGCATAATTCAACAGACCTATCAGAGACTGTACTTTCCTAAGTGTCGCCCAATTTCTTGCCATGAACTTTTTCACCATTTTCCGACATGTTTCTAATTTCTCTAATGGCAATCTAATTTCCATTGACACTGTATCCAACTCTAACCCCATAAATACTAAGCAAGTTGTAGGTAAAACAGTCTTCTCCTGCTTAATTGGGAGACCTATCCGCTCTGCCATTGTCATAAACCTATCTAATCCAACCTGACACAGCCTAGCCGGGGAAGGGGAAACAAATAGAAAATCGTCAAGAATATGTACACAACCTTGTATACCCAATTTATTCTCTGCTATCCAATGCAATTATGTGCTGAACACTTCAAACAACTGACAGGAGTAGCTCAAGCCCATAGGCAAAGTTTTATCAAAATAAAAACCATCATCTAAAGCCAACCCGAACAAGTTAAAATTGTCTGGGTGTACTGGAATTAACTTATAAGCATGCTCCACATCAACTTTAGCTAGCTGACATCCTCTACCAAACTGCAGAATAAGATGACAAGCATCATCTACTGATTGATATTTTACAGATTTACAATCAGAGCAAATTCCATCATTCACTGAATTACCCTCAGGTTAAGAAAGATCATGAATAATCCTGAATTCTCCTATCTGAGCTTTTGGAACTAATCCTAAGGGAGATACTCTAAATATTTTAAAGGGAGGTTCCTGGAAAGGACCTTTAACTTGACCTGCCCCAATTTCTTTCCCAATTTTTTCTTTCAATACATCCATTCTAGCTACAGCTGATGGCAATTTTTTATTCAACCGAAACTCTTCTTTATCTTGAAAAGGAATCTTAAAGCCCTCTGTAAAACCATTAACCAAAAACCTTACCTTATGCTTATCATACCCAGCAAGTAAACACTGTAATTCATCTGCCTTTATTGGGGTCACTATCTCATGTATCTTATTTTGGAAAGGGTTGTAAGACACGAAAAGTGTACTGCTTAGTTTCGGGTTTACCCTTTTCCCCTTCTGTTGTGGATGTGTTCCCCGTTTGTTTGTTTGGACAGTGTAATCTACTGTGGGTGCCCTTACAAACCTGACAGAAGTGACCATATTTGCACACTTTGTCTGAACAGCTCCCTTCATTGTTGAAGGTGAAACAATGTTTTGTTCGCACTGAATTTGAGGGAAAACTTTTTTGCTGGGGACGAAAAGGACCCTTGTTCTTAAAGCTCGACAACGCCATAGTCATTGCTTCTGTGTGCAATTCCCAATTTACCCCCTCCCATGGCAAATGGTCTGGATCTTGTTCCCTCCATCTACGAAAAGTTTCATCATAACTTAATGCCCCCTCCATATTTGACTTCTGATCCAACTGAGAAATAATCTGCCCATATTTCATTAAATTAGGGACCTGATGAGGATGTCTTTGACAATAAATACCAGCATATATATAGAAGGCATTCTGCCACGGTGTTAAATCGCTTATCTGTTTTCTTTCTAACAAATGGCAAATTGTCATCTTACTCTTCTGCAATGTAATTAAGTTTTTCTTCAGATTTCTTGTGTTTTAACAATTCGCTAAAATCGAAATACTTATTTGAAACAATATCTGCACGCAACTTAAGATCTACTCCCAAAGAAATTGGGCGCGCTAGCCCATAATTTACTGTTAACGCTCCACTTTCTGTGGTTTGACTAGTGACAGGTGCAATATTGCCTAACAGTTCTTGTGCAATACTAAGATCTGGGGACTTATTCGTTCCTTCATTGGCACCATTTCCATCACCCACATTCTGCGCGACAGCCTCGTCAGTGGTACTTCCAGTGGCAGGACTGCTCTCCAGTAGGTTAGGCTGGGTACTTGAGTTGTTCTGTTGTAATATTCCTCCAGGCAACACACCACTGTTCTGTAGGACTGAAACAACAGTTTGTGTAATGACCAGAATGGCTGCAGTTAACATCTGTGTCATCGACTCAGTAGTCAGGTTCTGGTTGCCCACATAAATTGGAACATGTGTGTATCCGTGTTCATTGGCCACTTGTGTAACTGTGTTTATCTGATCAGGTCCTGTACCTTGTCTTACGCCTAGAGTCGGTCTACTGTGAGTATCTGAGGCAACTCGCGTCCGACTTCTTGCTTTGCCACGTGGGGTTCTTCCTACGGACGTTGACTGTGTTGCGCTACTCCTAGGTGTTGCGCTTCTCCCACGAGACTCCCCCACCTTCCTCTGCTTTGGACGTGAAGTGGCCTGTTCCATACCCTGTGTTCAACTGCAAAAATCAATTCATTATTCCTTTGCCTCAGAGAGTGTAATTGTTTACATAACAACGATTTGTTGTCAGACTCTCATACATAGTTTTACTGATTTAATCAGATGCATAAAATGTGAAATATCAGCTTATATCTGGTAAGTATATTTCACTCTGACCTAAATATACCATGAGAAACAGATACACAAGGTAATCCTTATAAACACATCAGTTCCATCTGAACTGAGTATCAGTTACCCTATTCCAGTTCCATATGAACTGAAATATTTTGAATGCCCAGTTCCATATGAACTGTTCAACTGTTCCATTTGAACATATACTTATCAAATGCAGGGTTCCATTGAACCACAAGTTCCATATGAACATCTTTTTAATATATGCATCAAACAAAATTCCATTTGAACTGGCAGACCAATTCCATATGTGAATTGACTAAATTATCGTACGCTCTATAAGTAATCTCCATACAGCATTATAAGACCAATTCCATATGAACTGGTTATTACAAATAAAATGCTGATTGAATGTAGTATTATTCATCCAGTAATGAGCCATCTGTGAAGTATAACATTGTGTTATATATATATATATATATATATATATATATATATATATATATATATATATATATATATATTTAAAGCCCATCATTCTCAAAAACCCATCATGTCATACTTAACTTAATTGTGTCGTATAGCCCCTCTAATGTTCCCAAAATATCTTGGCATGCCAAACTGCCAATTGAAAAATGTACCCCGTCTACATAATTATTATCCATAGATTTCTTCACCCCTTTGATTTTCCAGTTTGTTATAGCACTGCTTGGTGCGCGAGACAAGTCTGCCTTTAGTAACTTGTTTGCCTCTCTCACGTTCTCATTGTATTGCGAAGGTTGTACCACACGAGTTACTTCCCTTGGCAACAGTTGACACACGAACACTTGTTTGAAGTTATATCGCACCTTCCACACCTGTGCCATCGCAATGAGTTTAAAAATCACTTCCTGGGGTGTAATATCTAGGGAGTCCATATCATTCCCCCCAATCTGAATTATCAGGCATAAGTTAAAGTTTTTGAGCTCAGGTTTGCTCTGCATATAGGATTGTAAATGTTTCACATGGGAACTTCCATGACTACAACATTCATGCCGATTTCCTCGGTAATATCGAATTAACGTTTACATATATCAGGCCCAGGTTAACTCTGGTTAGCATCCGATGACACTCAAACAGGTACACTCAAAATATGCAACACAAATTGACTTACATGTGCTTTGGCTGTAGGCCTTATTGATCTTCAGAAATGAAATTTTGTTTACTCTGGACTTGTCCAGCCATTAATTTAAGAAATTTCTAGAATACGCCAATATGCGCCATCTATATGCAAAGTTGTGTAACTCAATAATCAAAATTACCTCCCCTTGTGCTAAACATGAACAGTACAAGAGAGATAACTCTAATAAAATATACAAGCCTACAGTTTCCCAAAAAATAGTTTATTTCATAAACTCTATTTTATTTAAAAGATCAGAACATCAATCCGAGTCGTTCAGGCATGATTTCTTCAATATTCATATTATGCATCAAAACACAGCAACATTTGGACTCTAGAGTATCTTATTTTAAAACAAAACACCTTTCTATCATTTCGGAAAAATCACAAAAAATATTATATCAAATGATTGAGAGTTTGTATACATGTACTTCATAAGAGGCGGCTTAAGGAATATTTGAATACAATTTTGGTGCAATGAGCTACATGTACCTTAAATTAAAAGGCCTCATACATGTTTGTATATAAATCAAAGAAAACCGTTGAAACTTTCTGACATGTAACCATGGAGAAATAGTTGACATGGTATAAATAGGGATATTTGATAAAGTATATATGTAGCTGAAAATTATAATGATACTATTGGTAATGTTTCCATAATGCACATGTATACTGATGCGTTACGAATTGACATTTCAGAGCCAACAACCATGTTAAAACTGTCAAGTTTCATCTGTGGAGGATTGGAAACAACAGGTGTGTTTTGATTGGGATAAGACGTGTCTTAAGACTACCGTACTATGAATCTTAGTTTTCAGTGCACTACCCGTATGTTTGTTCGAGAATGTTTGAAGTTAAGGTGATTCCTAAGAATCGACAAACACTTAAATTGTCATTAGAAAAAAATCCCTCAACAGATCGCTTCTATGTTACATTTTCCCTTTAAATATGGTATCTTCAACGAAATACTTACTCTCCTCTTGATTATCATATAAAAGATGGTTCAGGTCGGCGACAATATGTACATGTACACAACGATGATATGTCTCGATACAAACCATCGACAAAATGACCAACGTACATCGAGAATGAACGAGACCTAATAAAATAAGTTTGAACATTTTACAATTCTAGATTATGTGCAAAAATGTATGCATTATTTCCTTTTTTATTCCTTTTATTATCATCGTTCGAATTTCCGAGTATCATTACTTTGTTACTCAGATATATGTATGTACTTTAAAGCTCATTGTTAAAATTCATTCAGCATTGTAAATAATGTAGTGAACGGTATACAGTTTAGACGGGACTTATACTACCTCGCTAGTGAGCTAGCTTCTCTAATTATATGATAGACTATCTCTCTTGATCACGCAAGTTAAGCAATGTCGAGCGTGAACAGTACATGGACTTGGATGAGTGATTGCTGCACTTTACAGTGTAAGATAAACGGATGAACGGTAATTAGTCTGAACTGTGTCATCGCATGTATTTATGCAGTAATTAGCTGTTAAAATCCCATGGAAACGGATGTGCTCCTTTGTTAGCTGACCTGTTTTTACGATCATATGAAGCAGAACTTATTAAATAACTTCTACGTGAGAGAAAAAAAATCTTGCTATGGCCTTCAATTCGACATTTAGATATCTCGACGATGTATTATCTATTAACAATAATACTTTTCATTCATATGTCGATTCGATATATCCACAGGAACTCGAAATAAAAGACACCACATAGTCGTCCACTCTCATTCATACTTAGATATTTTATTGAAAAGAAAAAAATATTAAAGACAAACTATCAACTCAACTTTATGATAATCGGGATGATTTCAGTTTATATATCATCAACTTCCCATATTTATGTAGCAATATTTCTTTATTACCTGCATATGGTGTTTATATCTCTCAATTGATTCGATACGCAAGAGCCTGTTATGTGTATGATCAGTTTTTAAATCGAGGCAGGCTACTGACAAACAAGGTGATGGTGCAGGGGTTTCTAAAGTCTCGCTTAAATTCAGCATTTCGCAAATTTTATGGTAGTTATACTGATCTAGGTTGCCAATACAACCTAGGATTATATCAAATGCTGTCTGACGTGTTTCATACCATTTGCTAGGCCGTTATTTGTACACTGATTTTGACTACGGATTACCCTGTTTACCTCATCAAGACATAGGGCTAATTGCGGGTGTGACCGGTCGAGAGTAGATGTTTACTCCTCCTAGGCACCTGTTCCCACCTCTTGTATATCCAGGGCTCTATATTTGCCCAACTCTTTATTTTGTATTTCTTATAGGAGTTATGAGATTACTGTTCGTTATCGTCACTTTTCATTTAAATTTTCAAAGGAAATCAATTTCTTCATGACAAAATATGAATCCGAGATTATTTTAGTAATGTTAGTAATTTCTGTAAATTTTGATAAGGATCAGCACTTTTTTTTAAGATTTAGTATACATTTACAAAACAGCGATATTTCTGAAATTTGTTTATTACATTTTGATATTTCTTTTAAATGTCTCTCTCTCGTGAGCGCTATATCTTGATCAGGTAAACGGAGGTATCGGTAGTCAAAATCAGTGTTCCAAGAACGGCCTAAGAAGGCAGACAGGATTTTACCAATGATCGGTTGTATTGGCAAACTAGATTGTTATAACGACCATAAAATGTGCGAAATGTTGACTTAATACGAGACTGTTGAAATCCTTGCACCATCGACTTGTTTGTCAGTAGCCTTTGTCGATTTAAAAACTGATCATACACAGAACAAGCTCTTGCTATAGAATCAGTTGAGAGATATAAGAGGTACTGAATATTTGTATTCACCTGAGGATAGATGTTAAAATCCAGAGAGCGCTAGTGATTTAAATATATTTTGGAACTGCATATTTTCCTGCTTTTTTATTGAATTATATATATATATATATATATATATATATATATATATATATATATATATATAGCAAAAAATAATAATACCGAAAGCCATACTTTTGAAAACTGAATGATAATTGATACATTGATAATATCATTTAGAAGAATGTTGACGTACAGTAACTCTTAACTTGACGGACTAAACTGTAATCAAGGATTGACTGCAGGAAAATATAAACTTTGATAAGAGAAACTTAATATATCTAAACGGTTTCCTTTACATAATTACATATTCTTGTTGGTTGCATTGTATGAGGAAGTTGTTTCGAAAGTTGATGCTTGCATAAATATGTTGTTCTTGTGTTTTTGGAAATATACGAAATAAAAAACCCTGATGATCTTTGTCTGATAACTGATGGATGATTCTGCCATGAAAGACAGGTGTTTATCATTTAGAATCATGCAAAAATTAAACGAATACTTAATGCCAATAAACTTTACACTAAAGAGTACTACATATAATTATATACTTACGATTCCACTAAACTCGACAAGGCTGTCTGACGTCTGCAAGACGACGAATACGAAAGTAGAATCACGGACACTCGGTAAGATACAATTGAGTTTGTATTGTTTAGTGTAAATTCAAGGCTTTATCATTATGCTTTCTTAAGTTCATATATGCGAACATGTATTTCAGCCTGACGAGAATTAAACGGGGCACACCTTAGAGATAGTGGACGTTTAGTGACAGTGATGACCTGGATTGTTGTGTCGCAAGATCACAGAGATCCAAATATAAATTACTGGCGATAGAATATACACATGATTAATAGCACTGTTTATAAATGTGCATACATCAATGCAATTTTCCATAATACACAGCATGCTAGATTAGAGGTGACATAAATTGATCTCAAACGAATCCCGGTTATTTCTACAGCATGTTATGAACATTGTATAGGAAGTACATGTATAGTTTTCCCGTTAGATCAAATTGTCACACATGTGTATATAAGGAGACAGTCAACGGGTAAGTAGGAAAAAGTACATGCATACATGATATATATGATTTTGTTCCTATCTGTAAAAGACTAAAGTGTCTGATGTTTGACTACATATTGTTTAAGTTGTTGATTAAGTACAAGTTGCATTGAGACGCTTGGTGAATATCGTGTTTAGTTCATTTTCAATGGATCACATCAGATAATTCATAGTATAATATACTTAAAGTACCGAAAGTCTATAAAACGTATCTAAATCTAATATTGAAATTGCAAAATAAATTGCAAAATAAATTGTATATGATCACTGGTGTTTTCGATTACATTTTTGTGTGTGTACAATTTAAGGAAATCTTGAACAAGATGTAAGGATAAGCTGACAGAGGTATTGTTTCTACTAACGAGGTAAAATTGATAACTACGATGCCTGCATTTGGTGACAACACTATATCATAATCGTATTAATCGATTCATGATCTGAATGTACCATGCATTTTATTTTATTTAAAATAGAATGACAATGATATCATGTTAAAGGATTACATCAGCAGAGCTGGCTTTTATGGATGTTGGTGTGGGTGCCAGTAATACACGTTTCCTCCGGATGTTTCGGATGCTGTCAGGAAGTATGTTTTGATGAATAATAAAATAAAATTTTGTGGAATACTAATATTGGTTCAACGATAATTTCTGGTGTCAAGAGTTCTTGAAAATGTCATGGATACTAATATAATCTTGCTTTGCATACCACGTTTATCTAACCAATGTCCAACTCTCAAAAATAACTCTTTCTAAACCAATGATATTATATATCATGAAAATGTTATTTAATATTTCGGGCTGGCAACTTGTTTTTCATGCCGTCAAGGGTAACAGACAGGATGTTCACACAGCGTGGCATAGAAATTCCCCACCAAGATGCACACCAAATTTTGGCTGTTTTTTGGAAAGTTTCAATCTTGATAATTAGGAAGATAATGGCAAACATATTCGAAGTCCCCTCATTGATCGATGAGAATCTCTCAGCATACTGAAGGTACGCCACTGTATAGTATCTTGCAAACAGAATGGTTTACAGATATTGTGTAATTTCATCAATGTTACCGAATGAAATGAAACAGAGACTAATTATTATATAGCATTTGAAGATCACCGTGCTTCAAATTGTAAGCCTGTTCGAAATTTATGCGCGAGCAAACTGATGCTTGTAAACTATCTAGATATAGAAATATTGCGTTGACTTATTTATTTCCACAGACACTAGCCAGTGGGTGACAGGTCTGTCATCTCATTGTTTCTGCTACATGTACATGTACATGAAATTTAGTGTAAGTCTATATTTTAATAAACTGAAGGGAAGTTTGAACATGAAGCTGTTGTCATTTAGCTTCCTAACAGTAAATTATACTATATTTGCTCTTGCTAAACAAAGTTATCATTTTAAACTACGACATTTCTATTAAACCGTCACGTTATATTTACGTTACTAAACATTTCAAAGTAATGTGGAACTTAATAACTCCGGTTTTGAAGTATATATTGCACACAGGTTCATCATCTTCTAGAAGGATAGACGGATTCAATTAAGCGTGCAACGCTTATAATACCCGTATTCAAATGTTTTTCTTTTTCAATTTTTGATTAATGCGTTAACACTAATACCTTTCTGCAACACATTGTTTTGCATCACTAGAATAAAACTGAACACATTACGTAAATAATTATTGTCGATATTCCTCTTCTATATCACTGACACATTATGATAAGGTTTTCAATCGAATCAGGCTACTGACAAGCACGTTTATCTTACAGGGGTTTATACAATTTCGTTTAAAGTCAGGATTTTGCAAAAAAATAAATATATCGTCATTATAATGATCTAGTTTGCTGATATAACCTATCATTGGGTCAAATGTTTTCTGATGTTTTTTATACCGATACTCAGGTCGTTCATGGAACACTGATTTTGACTAAGGATCACTCTGTTTACCTGACCAAGACATAAGGGTCATGGCGGATGTGACCGGTCGACTTATGGGAGTTATGAGATTGATAACTGTTCGTTATCTTCACCTTTCATGTTAGAAGTGACATGTTTTTAATTTCAACCCGAAATATTGAAATTAAAAGTAGCATGTCTCAAGAGGCGTTGACAACGCTACAGCCTTGAGTACCATAAATAATTTCAAACTTGTGATATTTCACCCAATGCTGGTGATGTTTCTATAGAAAACAGAATGTTAAAGGAAACAAAAACAAAAACCTTTATCAAAATTCCAAGCCATTTCAATTTTTGTCTAAACAACTACACATTTCAGATCTGAATTGTACTTCGGGGTCAAGGGAAACACTGGCTTTCCAGGGCTTTCCAGGGATTTGATGGAAGTGGAATAAGTTACAATAAGTGGTTCATCAAAGGAAAATTGTTCCACAGCAGTTGATCCGACCTAAAATGGAACTCAAGCACATACTTTTTCACTATCGCAGGGTACGTACATGTGTATGTTTGCGGGTAGGTATTTTATTGTGCACGTGGATAGCTGATGATCTGTTGCAGATACAAATTATTGTATCGAAATCAGGATTACCAACACGCTTTGATTTATTGACGTTCTCCATCATTTGTCCGGCCATGCGTTTGTCCATCAGGTTTTTTAGCAAAAGTCATTTCAGGCAAGACGCGCATGTTAAAGAAATGTCTTCATTAAAAGGTTTTATGGCAGATGTTAAAGGGATTCTGGTTGGCTTGTGATTGCAGATAAGGAAGATATCTGTTCGTGGGCCAATAAGGGAGACTTCCCTCCCTTTGTGTACAGCAAAGGTTAAACTGACTAACTCGAACAATATAGTAAGAGACATTATAGTAAATCAATGTAAATCCGTTTACCTGATCAGAATATAGGGCTCACAGCGGGTGTGACCGGTCAACAGGGGATGCTTACTTCTCCTAGGCACCTGATCCCACCTCTGGTGTGTCCAGGGATCCGTGTTTGCCCAACTATCTATTTTGTATTGCTTATAGGAGTTATGAGATTGATTACTGTTCGTTATCTTCACCTTGCATTCAACCAACGATCAGCTACTTAATACACGGGTGTGTTAAGACAGGTCATACTCCATTAAAAATGTACAGTCTTTATAATCTGTATTATACAATGTGAGGGAACTAAACTATTTTGAGTGTTTTCTTGAGAACATTTTGTATTATAACAACATTTAAAATATGAACATTGTATGATTTCCGTTATGAATAAAAGGTGGAAATAACGAACACTCCTATAAGGAATACAAAACTGAATGCAGGGCAAACGAGTACCCCTGAACATATCGTAAGTGGGATCAGCTGCTAGGCAAACTAACAACTTCAGCTTCGCCAACGTGGGGATCCGGGTTAAAATAGGCCCTTAATACCCCTTTTTGTCCTAAGAGGTGACTGAACAGGACGGTCATTCGGATGATACCGCAAAAACTGGGGTCCCGTGTTACAGCAAGTGCGGCACGATAAATAATTCTCCCCGCTCAATGACCATGAGCGCCAAACGTAGGCTTGAATTCTACAGTCCTTCAACGGCAATCACATCTCCATATGAGTGAAATATTCTCGAGAGGGAAATTAAACATTAAACAATTAATACATGTATATCATTTCCATCGTCAACTTCCCAGATTTATGTAGCAATATTTCACTATTACTTGTATATGGTGTTTATGTCTCTCAACTGATTCAATTTGCTTGTTCAGCCTTCATTCATTGTTGAAATTGAGCCAGACTACTGACAACTATATTTTTGATACATGAGTTTCAACAGTCTCGTTGAAAGTAATTATTTCCCAACTTATAGATCATCATAACGATTTGACTACCCAAGAAAGCCTGTCAAATGCTGTGTGATCTGTTCATACACTCTGATTTTGACTGCTCCATTTACTTGACCAAAATATTGAACTCACAGCTAGTGCGACCCGTTGACATGGGGTGATTTCTCCGCCTATGTACCTGATACTACCCTTGGTATATAGCAGGGTCAGTGTTTGCCCAACTCTTAATTATACCGCACTTTGTAATGAAAGCTCGGGTATATTGTTTTTATTCCGGTATGTCCGTCCATCCGTCCGTCCCAGTTGTTGTCACTAAAACTATGTCCACATTTACAGCGCAATCCAAATTATATTATAGGAGCTGAATAGTAATGTCCTGTAGGTGTGCAATAAGGTTTCAAAATTTTCATATTGGCCCCAGGGGACAAATAGGGGCTGAAAAATGACGTTTTCTATCACAAAGCTTGTCACTTAAACTCCATCTACATCTTTAAGAATATTCACATGATATTCAAGGAGTTGAATAGTAATGACCTGTAGATGTGCAAAAGGGTTGTGGAACTTTCATATTGGCCCCAGGGGGCAAATATTGGCCAAAAAATGACGTTTTCTATCATAAAGCTCCATCTACATCTTTAGGAGTAGTCACATGATATTCTAGGATTGTTGACCTTGAATGACCTTGAAAGTGGGTCAAGGTCAAAAGTCAAGATCACTTTCTCCTCCACAGGGTCTTAATTGGTTGACTTAAAAATGGGGTCAAGGTCAAAAGTCAAGGTCACTCTTCAAGATGTGGGTCTCCACAAGCGACGCAACATTGAGAATGTACGTCATTCCAAAGGAAGTCTATATCCCCTTCCTTCACGGGATTCAGAATGATAACTGTCTGCACTAAGTACTTGCAAGACACAGATAGATGACCGACACTCTACGTATAACTTGGAGAAATAGTCTCCGTGGGAAAGCTCTGTCAATGTCAAGGAGGACTGCATGAACCAGCCAAGTGACAATTTACATATCTGCCCAATGTTCAACATTAGGCTACTGGTACTGATCTTTAAGCAATACACAAAATTGACACTCTACACAAACTGATAACCCCCCCCCCCCCCCTTCAATTAAAACAAATACACATACACAGAAAGAGTTACATATGTACATTTCACCTTCTGTAATATTGTAAACCAATAAACGAATAAAAAGATATTCAAAAAAAAGAAAGAAAAAAAAAAGAAATGATAAATAAAATGAAATAAATGAATAAGCTAGACTTGCCTGATCAGGAATAATGCAATATCCTTTGTTCAGACTCTATACTCAGGAAACATTTTCTTTGTTTGCTTATCCTCTTAAATCCAAGTGAACTCACTGAAATGACATCCACGTCCACACATGTACACAAATTATCCAACGAGGAAATGCGCAGCTTCCCTTCCTGTCGTCCGTTTACTGCATCCTCAAAAGTGAAAGTAGAAATCCCCGCCAACCAACTCTCTCACATGTCACTGTTTCGGATCCTATAAAAAATCCACTTTAGCAATGTACAATGATCACCACCATGCATTCAAACACAAATAAACAACATTGATATCATTCAAACCCCATTATTTCCTCTCTTTAAATCATCTAGTATTTAACCCTGGTCACATTACCTTCGTAAATATTTTGCTCACTACAAAGTCATGCCAGGTCAAAGGATCATATATATATTTAGAGGGGGGAAAGTGGAACAGCATATGACGATAGCTGATCATCAACTTTTATCACATTTGTTTGAGCATATAATTCACTAAAAATTAAACTTGTAAAAAAATATTACACACTTAAGTAACTACAACAAATTGCAGAAAACCTGGATACCAATTAGGATATCATTCTATCTCCGTAATTTGAGGTTGTGAAGTAGATCTTACAGAAGTGGATGCGGGAATTTTTAAGTGGGGGGTCAGCACTTGATCTTTTAGATACTTTTCACAACGTCCATCCGCTATCTATGTCTGATATCGCAATGAAATGAGAGAGAGAGAGAGAGAGAGAGAGAGAGAGAGAGAGAGAGAGAGAGAGAGAGAGAGAGAGAGAGAGAGAGAGAGATAGAGAGAGTTACTCCCAGTAGGCTGGGGGCGGCCTAGGCCCCCAGAAGCTGTAGGATAAAGGGTGCAACTCCTGCATTCTGTCCTGCATTCTGAACATTTCCTGACACTTTCTTTTATGTTACATATACTTTTTAAGAATTCTGTTTAAAAGCGATACTTGCATCTCACGAAAACATCGTAAATATTTTATCAGTGGGTCGTCTTATTTATCCTAGATTTAAATGCTAATTATACTGGTGTTGATAACTTTGAATGAAGCAATTAGTAGTACATATACATGTAAGTATTTACCTTTCATATCATTTGGACTCAGTCTCATTGAAATTGAATAATTCTTAATTTGTTTGGTTCTCCAAAGGGGAGGGGAGTCAGGACACCCTGGACCCCCTTCTGGATCCGTCCATGTCTTATGTGCTGTTTCTGCTAGGAACTTTCATTTGCGATTAGTCACTTGCCCCGTAAAACCGTCCCAATGCGAAGTAATATGAACCCCGTCGGTTTTATTGACAACGGCAATTTCTTTTGAAATGGTAAAGAAGTTCGATTTATTGACTCTCTCTCTCTCTCTCTCTCTCTCTCTCTCTCTCTCTCTCTCTCTCTCTCTCTCTCTCTCTCTCTCTCTCTCTTCTATGGTAGGCAGTTGAAACGGTATGTAGTGTAAATGGAAGTTTAAACGATGAATTCAGTCGTGTTTTGAAGATTTGGTATATCGAGGTTTGCCTTTAAATACATACTTTGTATAAATAGCGTTAGGAGGAGTTGTCAAGTTACTGAGTCAACTTCTTTATCCCCTTTTGGAACTGAGAATGCAATGACGTAGCCAAATCACAATGTGCCTTCTTTGCTGTTAAACATTATAGGATTCAGCGATATAAAGGGGTGATGTTCCAGAAATCCAAAAAAGAATGAATTGATAAAAATAAATATACGTGTATCATCCAATGCTAGTTAATCTTTTATTTAACTTGTACATTAAAAAGTAATTGCCTACAAATATTAGCAGTATCAGAAGAGGAGTAGGGGGATGCCAATCCCCTGATTCCCCTCTGGATTCGCTATTTGGACGGAGAGTATATTTAAATGCAAACACTTATGTGCGGGTATTACTGTCTCATGATATACATACATACAAATATGTACATACATACTAATATACATACAGTATATAGGGCTCACAACGGGTGTGACCAGTCGACAGGGGGTGCTTACTCCTCCTAGGCACCTGATCCCACCCCTGGTGTGTCCATGGGTCCGTGTTTACCCAACTATCTATTTTGTATTGCTTGTAAGAGTTATGAGATTGATCACTGTTCGTTATCTCCACCTTTCATACATCATACACAAATGTATATGCATACATACACAGATACATACATACATATATACATTGTTAAGGCGTTCTTGGCATACTGATTTTAACTACGGATAACTCCGTTTACCTGATCAGGATATAGGGCTCATGGCGGATGTGACCGGTCGACAGGGGATGTTTACTCCTCCTAGGCACCTAACCCCACCTCTGGTGTATCCAAGGGCTCGTGTTTGGCCAACTATTGATTTGGTATTGCTTGTAGGAGTAATGAGACTGATCACTGTTCGTTATTTTCACCTTTCATACATACATGCAGATATGCATACATACATACATACATACATACATACATACATGTAGATACATACATACTTACGTACGTACGTAAGTACATACATACACAAATAAAATACACCTTTGGATTGTAAGATCCTAGGCGTTATGCAACACGTTCTACTGTACCTTGTTCTTTGGTCAATATTTATACAGAACTACATGTAGTAGTATCTGAGAAGAAGTTGAATATGTTCCATAGTTAACTCACGACGGATGCACGACAGGGACCGATTGCAATAAATCAATTGAGTCACTCCGGTGACTCATATATTGTAAAGGTTTAACTTTAATACATGTACATAATAGCGAGCGAAGCTCGCTCCAATGATTATGCAATTGAGTCACGTGGTTTGCTCTTCATCAGCTGAAAAATGATGGGGACTACCCATAATGCCTGCACAAAAATGTCGCCGTCACTGCGGTATACTTCATTGACAACCCTGTAGATAAAACAAATAAATAGTTTGGAAAGCACCACGTTTGATTTTAAATTCCAAACAAGCTTTCCCATACCTTCGTACGTTTTGTTGTGGATAATTGATTGGTTTGAAAGAAAAAAAAATATTGCAGCTAATGATGACGTCACAATGCACTGGTTACATCAACCGCGTTACATTTCCCGCGTTAAATGAAATGCCTAAAGTCGTGTTGTAAGATGTCATTGGTCTTCGCTCGTCTCAACGGTCACATCGTATACATATTATATATTAGGAAGAAAGTCAGACATACATGCATGTATAACATAAATACCATGCTGATTTACCTAAATAGTTTTTTTTTTTTAAATCATACACACTGCACTACATGTGTACTAATGAATATATTAGCTAGTTTGCCAGATGAAACAATATACAAAAGTTTATCATATTACCTGGGGGATTCAGTTTCTCTTTTGTCTCGGGTAATTCCCCACTTTCATCATCTTCCCATTCCATATCTGAAAAGAAGAGTATACATGTTGGTCACAAAGTAAACTTATACATGTTGGTGTATAATAATGAAAATGATGGGAGATGTCTAAAATAGGCTATGCCTGCTGCCCAATCCCTTTCACTTTTTATGAATAAAATCATCATCAGTTAAATGATGATGATGAAAAGCAATTGTCGCTGTGTCTATCTTTAAATTCAAAACAGTTAAGACCCATAGTTAGCTATTCAAGTGACAATTGTTATCATGATGAATTTAAGAATATGTATATGGTTCTTGTGTGAAAGTTTGTTTTAAGCTGAAAAATATAATTTGCAAATGCTGGTTTTGTGAATTTGATGTCTACAATATTATCTAAGACATTTTCATCCAAAATTACTTTTATTTCTGCAATTAAAAAGAAGTATCTTCATTAAATATTGAAATCAGAATATCATATCTTTTCTATCTTAAATGAAAAGATTTTACTACATTGGATTAATACTAAGTCATTCTTTATTTCATTTAAGTATTGAAGTTGATATGTAATAAGTGTACATATGATAGTGACTTTTTGAATGTTTATTTTTATCCGTGCTGCATCTTTAAACTGTAGTGTATTACTTTGTCATTTCATTTTCCTTTAAAGCAAAATATTTCATACATGAAAGGTGAAGATAACGAACAGTCATCAATCTCCTGACACCCACAAACAATACAAAAAATAGTTGGACAAACACGGACCCCTGGACTCACCAGGGGTGGGATCAGGTGCCTAGGAGGATTAAACATTCCCTGTCGACCGGTCACACCCACCGTGAGCCATATATCCTGATCAGGTAAACGGAGTTATCCACAGTCAAAATCAGTGTGCCAAGAACGGCTTAACAATCGGTATGAAACACATCAGACAGCATTTGACCCAATGATAGGTTGTATTGGTGAACTAGATCGTTATAACGACCATAGAATTTGCGAAATGCTGACTTCAATCGAAACTGTTGAAACCCCTGTACCATCAACTCGTTTGTCAGTAGCTTACCTCGATTTAAAAACTGACTATACGCAGAACAAGCTCTTGCATATCGAATCAGTTGATATATATATATATATATATATATATATATATATATATATATATATACACCACATACAGGTGATAATGGAATATTGCTACATAAGTATGGGTAATGGGAAATTGACGACGGAGAAGCTGAAGTCATCCCATTTGTCATACAGTTGAGTTGTCAGTTTGCCAACATATTAAGAATTTCTATTAACATATTATTCTCAACTATGTAAAAGAAAAATACACAATATAAATTTCGATATTTTGGGAAAATCAAGAGAATAGGAATGCAAACCGTCTATGTAATTTGATTTCCTTCCCACCAAGCCAAATTCTTGCATCAACATTGATTGTGAAATGTCGATCCTTTCTATTAAGCCTTATGCCTGTCTATAATGAATCTTATGAATATCCAATTATCCATAGTGTGGTCTAAATGGTGTGTCAGTCATTGTTGTTGTTGACTACTAAGATCAAACATCTGGAAGACAAAACCATTTCCTAGTATTAACATTTCAAACTTTTCAGAAATTGTCCTCATCATAAATCCTTTGGAAAAAATTGAAAACTTTCAAATTTACTTTATTTTATAAAAAATGCAGTTTTAGTAGAAATCCATCTAAAAAAAAATAAAACCTCTGCTCCCGCGAGCTACAGTAGTTATGATATGCATATATTCATTCACGTTTTAAGAGAAAATCAGACATTATGACAATGAAGAGTACCTCTTTAAATTCACCATTCTCTTGAAATTTCCTTTTCCTTTATTTACAAAGCTCACACTTCACAATGGATTATAAAATTTACTTATGCCTTTGTCTCAGAGGAAAGAATGCAATATTATAAGACAACATATGACAATACATTTAATGTTTTAAACATGCTTTTAGACATGATTTAAAAAGATATATGTACTAAGTATATCATCAGTGCCATCTTGGACATGCATGCATGAATACATCAACATCAAATTCTTCTCTATAGTGGATACTTTAAAATATCTGACATAAGATGACTGTCTGAAATTTTGATTAACTGATACAAACATTGGATGATTGAAATCGATGTCTTTTTTCATAATTACTAGTATAAGACACTGATATAGCGTAATTACTACTGTCATTCCTTCTCATTAGCCAATTTGAATTAAGAAAAGGTTCAGTTTTTTCAAAATGAGAAAAAATAAGCTTAATATCATTGAGATGACATGTAATCATAAACTACGCTAGCTGCGCAATCAAAGTAATATATTTATATTTGATGCCAGTAATACACTTTTCAAAAGAATCTGAAGTTTTAAAATCAATTAAAACAAATTTGTCATGGACACATTTGTTGGGTATGTCTTTATTCATTCATACGAAAGTTGTCTTATTTATGTAAACAAAGCATTCCATTATGTCTTAAGACAATTCTTTTTAAATCAAATTAAAAAATAGGAGGGAAAAAAGAACCAAATATTAACTAAGAAAATAATCTACCTTCTTTACCAGAGTGAATGTTGATGGTAGCCATCACAATCCTTTGATTGGATAATCTTATCACATGCCATAGTTATTTGGAACTCTTCTGCATGCTTCCTAGTTGATGATAAAACCGAAGGAATTCCGCATGAATTTACTTTTAGCAAATGTTTCCCAAGGAAAGTCCAAAGGATGGACTAGATTTTATAGACAAACCTCAGAGAAACATGTATTGGTTGTGTATCATCTAATACCCAGTAAATACCTCTGGAACACAATGAAAGCAATTGCATCATTGGTATGGGTATACCCAACAAGTCAAAAGTACCCAATAAGTGTTCGATCGGCAGAATTTGAACCTAATTAATATTCTTTCGTGAATACATACATACATGCATATATACATACATGTAATGATATATTTATGATATAATAAATATCCCATGGGGATCTATGATCGAATAGGTCCACAGTACCCGCTTGCTTGTCGTAAGAGGCGACTAAATGGGGCGGTCCTTCGGATGAGACTGCAAAAACCGAGGTCCCGTATCACAGAAGGTGTGGTACGATAAAGATCCCTCCCGGCTCAATGCCCATAAGCGTCGAGCATAGGTTTAAATTTTGCAGCCCTTCACCAGTAGTGGTGACGTCTCCATATCAGTGAAATATTCTCGAGAGGGACGTTAAACAGTATATAAAAATCAATCAATCATAATTAAATCGTCACGTTGCTTAGCAAATTTTGTATCCCAGCAAAGATTCATTACTATAACGTTCCCGGGTGCATGTTTCCAAAAGGGTCGACATGTATTCAAGTATATATTATCGAGAGGGCGAATTTGAAAGAGTCTAAGAAATATTTCTAAAATTGATTATGATTCAAGTATCGGATCAATAAAGTACGCTAAAGTAAAGCACAAACTATTTGTATTAAAACATTATAATAATTTTAAACTGAGTATGATACACTGTACCTGAACTATATCAACCTTGCCATTATGTTTCGAATTTATTCAATATGCAGGTATCATACATGCAAGCACAATTTAATTAATGATCATACTTGATCAATAAAGCATCAGCCATTCAATGAAATAATTAAGGATTATGAATCCTTTTTTTTATTCATACCGTGTTTGCATTTTTTGTTAACCTATATTGTGGCTGGTCAGCTAATTATCAGTGATAATTCTGTATTTTGTTCTTCAGATCCCGGTGTGGCAGATGTGATGAATGTCTACATCTAGACAGTATAAGGTTCCAGATGACTGCCTTTTTGCCAAAAAGAATTTTTTTATTCTACACAATGAGATGTATAATAAAAATGGAGAATTTGGATGTTTAATTAGTAATCATTTCATATACTTCATCTCAATATCCAATGAAAAAACCCTTAAATTAAAAACACGACTCTCTTCTAATTTCACGAAGTGGTGTAAATTAAACGTGGGCTCTAAAACATTCCAGATATATTTTATCAAATTTGAAATCACAAAACTTTTACCGAATCAACATATGTCTTACTGTCGTAAACACCACTCCGATTCTACGTACATGTATATTTTAAGGTTGGTAATAGGAAGATGCTGGAATTCATTACTGATAGTATCGTTGTATTATTTGTTAATCTGGTCTTTCTACAGAGTGTTGGGATTCCAATGAGCACAATTTATGTTTGTTTGCTATCTGATCTGTTTTTATAATCTTACGAAGCAGAACTTATTCAACATTTTCTAAATCGGACCTGTGATCTTCAGCTCGAGATTTAGATATATCGATGATGTTCCATCCATTAGTAATACACATTTTCATTCATATGTCGATTAAATATATTCCAGTGAACCCAAAGTATACAACACCATGAAAGGTGAAGATAACGAACAGTGATCAATCGCATACATCCCATAAGCAATACAAAATAGATAGTTGGGCAAACACGGATCCCTGGACACATCAGAAGTTGCATCAGGTGCCTAGGATGAGTAAGCATCCCCTGTCGACCGATCACACCCGCCTTGATCCCTATATCTTGATCAGATAAACGGACTTATCCGTGGTTAAAATAAGTGTGCCAAAAACGAGAGTCTTCTACATCAGCTTCATTCTTGGATATTTTATTGAACATATATATTTAACAGCAAACTACAAACTGAACCTAATGACAAACGGTTTGTTAGCCTCTACATCGTCAACTTCATATAAATTGAAGCAATATTCCTTTATCATCTATATATGGTGTTTATGTGAAAGGTTAAGATGACGAACATAGATCAATCAGTGTGTATTTCTCTTAACTGATAATATACGGTCGTTATAACGATCTAGTTCGTCAACACAACCTATCATTGGGTCAAATGCTGTCTGACGTGTTTCATACCGATTGTTAAGCCGTTCTTGGCACACTGATTTTGACTGCGGATAATTCTTTTTACCTGATCAGGATATAGGGCTCACGGCGGGTGTGAGCGGTCAACAGGGGATGCTTACTCCTATTAGGCACCTGATCCCATCTCTGGTGTGTCCAGGGTTCTGCGTGTGCCCAACTATCTATTTTGTATTGCTTATAGGAGTTATGAAATTGACCACTGTTCGTTATCTTCACCGTGCATATGTAATAGCATGTTTTGTGATCAGTTTTAAAGTCAATATATTATTTATCAATGTTTTACAAGCCATCGGTTGATTGGCAACGGCTGAAAATGATTAATAGTATTCATGGCCTTTAAACACATGCTATGAAAAAGAATAACCTATAAAATCAGTTGCTTGGAAGAATCAAATTTGTATAAGTTCTGACAATGTTTGATTTTATTTAATATTTTGAAGATATATGGTGTTTGCATTACATGTAAAAGTTGCGGATTTTCTGTTTTTACAAATTTACACATGGATAATATAAATCAATATCCGTTTGCATTTTTGTTTTATTCAATGATGCCTAGTAATATTACTTCATATACTTTTTTATTTGTCATTGCTATCCGAGCTTATTTCTAAAGAAAATATGAGTATAAGGTATATCATGATAACTGATACCTACGTGTACGCACGTGAGTCAGTGTACTACATGGGAAGGTGAATATCAATCTAATAACTCCTATAAAAGGATACGACATTAAGTGTTGTCCATGTTGATGTATATTGTTTAAATCGACAAATCTGCAGTCAAATTGTAGAGGAAAAAAAAACAATCACAAGTTTAGAAAATAGAACGGAAACAAAAAATAACAGCAAAATGCGATTGGTTGTTGGAGAGTGTATCTATGTACATGTACTACACATACACATTTATAAGGGAGGAAGTAGAACGGACAGAAATATGGAAAAGTATGCTCTTTCTCATGGTGCGTTTTTGGCGTCGTCTTGGATTGAGCTGCGTTTTAAAAAACAAGTTGGTATCAGTTTTCTCCAGGGCAAGCAATTGCAACTAATATACGATATCAACATTTTTACCACTGTTAGATGGTTTTAGAGGGAAAGTTAGCCAGTAAAAATACAATGAAAATACTACACTTGATTACTTAATCGAAAAATATAGTTCAGATGTAGAAAATATAGGTCAGCTGCAACATCTAAAGTAAGTTTGATGTTTTGTAGTATTTCATGTATTCTAGTACAGTGTATACCACTTATCATATTAGGCCGATTGCAGCATCCGACAATCATAAAACAAATGCACATCTACACAATCATTAACCCTAAACTGTATAATGGTTTCCCATTATAGATTAGCACAAGTATTTATCCTTTTGTTTGAATCAGCAATATTATTACTTGCACAATTGTACACAACCATTTAGTTAAAATCACAATATATTGCAATGCATTCAAATACACAAACCTCTGCGCATATCGCTATCAATCGTAGTATTTGGAATTAAATGCTACATGTTGAATTTTAGTTTTAAATATACCGAAACGAACATCTTATTAGACCTGTGTTTTGATATATCCTGAAAACAATGGCGGCACCTTTTTAAACTACTCTTGAAACAAATCCTTAATTTTCGTGAAAACAACAGTGCAAGTAACAAGATCATCATACATAGAAGTCAGAAAAATGTATCTTTGGATTTTTAATTATTTTAAATGTTTGGAAGTCACAATTTGTTTGTAAAATATTCTTACTTGTGAAACTAGATTCATGTGTGACCGGTCGACAGGGGATGCTTATTCCTCCTAGGCACTTGATCCCACATCTTGCATGTCCAGGAGTCCTTGTTTGTCAAACTATCTGTTTTGTATTGCTTGTGGGAGTTACGAGATTGATCACTGTTCGTTATCATCACCTTTCATCCCTGACAATTTATTTGCTATTTAGTACTTCTATTATCAGCCGCACAATTTCTATGTTATGTTTAATATCAAACAGTAAATTGCTTCATTGTTTGTGTAGATGGTACATATGGTGTTATAATACATGATTCATGATTTACAAACATGAAATGTATAATACGAAGCGCGATAAATCTTAATAACTTGTAGTACCATGACTATATGATAATTTCAAGATCATTTATGAAAACGTCATTTTCAATAAATAGATGTATTCAACTTCTGAAAGCAATCCGATTTCCGCTAAGTTTTCATGAATTTGCTAGCGACATTTAGATATATCGATGACGTTTTGTCTATTAACAATAATAGCTTTCATTCATATGTCGATTTGATATATTCCTGTGAGCTCGTAATAAAGTACACCACAGAGTCGTCCACTTCTGCTTCATACTTAAATATTTTATTGAAAGTAGACATTAACGGCAAATTGACAACTCAACTGTATGCCAAACGGGATGATTTCAGCTTCTCCATCGTCAACTTCTCATATTTATGTAGCAATATTCCATTATCACCTGCATATGGTGTTTATATATCTCAACTGATTCGATATGCAGGAGCTTGTTCTGCGTATGGTCAGTTTTTAAATCGAGGTAAGCTACTGACAAACAAGTTGATGGTACGGGGGTTTCAACAGTCTCGACTGAAGTTAGCATTTCGCAAATTATATCGTCGGTATAACGATGTAGTTTGTCAGTACAACCTCGCATTGAGTCAAATGCTGTCTGACGTGTTTTATACCGATTGTTTAGCCGCTCTTGACACATTGATTTTGACTGCAGATAACTCCGTTTACCTGATCAGGATATAGGGCTAACGGCGGGTGTGAGCGATCAACAGGGAATACTTACTTATCCTAGGCAACCTGATCCTACCTCTGGTGTGTCTAGGGTACGTGTTTGCCCAACTATCTTTTTGGAATTGCTTATATGAGTTTTGAGATTGATCACTGTTCGTTATCTTCACCTTGTATATATGTATATATATATATATATAATCCAAATAGAAAGAGTTGATATCACACAGTCAAAATAATTCAATAAAAAAGCAGGAAAATATACAGTTCTAAAATATATTTAATAATTAAAAAAAACCAGGAAAATATACAGTTCCAAAATATATTTAAGAATTCAATAAAAAAAGCAGGGAAATATACAGTTCCAAAATACATTTA
This sequence comes from Ostrea edulis, assembly GCF_947568905.1. NCBI lineage: Eukaryota > Metazoa > Mollusca > Bivalvia > Ostreida > Ostreidae > Ostrea > Ostrea edulis. The sequence continues at coordinate 73,536,411 of NC_079166.1, read as the reverse complement.
AGAATTCAATAAAAAAAGCAGGAAAATATACAGTTCCAAAATATATTTAATAATTCAATAAAAAAGCAGGAAAATATACAGTTCCAAAATATATTTAATAATTCAATAAAAAAGCAGGAAAATATACAGTTCCAATATATATATATATATATATATATATATATATATATATATATATATAAGGCGCCAATTGGGCATTTCAACAATGTATCTTCACTGATAATCAAGCCGATATTCTGGATATCCGAAATAACAATACACTTGTAAGAGCTGAGAGGAAAACTAGAGTGCCAAAAACATGGAGCCAAATTGGTCCAAGGATTAGCGCTATGCAGGAGGGAGATAATCCTTCATTTTAAAATGATTTTCTAAATTTTATCACAACCATTAAATATACATCCGTATGTTCAAGCTAGTAGCGAAGTACTTAGCTACTAGGCTGTAAAGACCCTCGGGGACTAACAGTCCACCAGCAGAGGCCTTGATCCAAGGGTAGTAATGTAAAACTTATACGGTACCAATTCTGATGTACCAGATGCACATTTCGACAAGCAATGTCTTTTCAGTGATGCTCAAGTCGAAATTTTTGAATTGCGAAATAACAATAAAGTAGTAAGAGCTAAAAGGGAAACCAGAATGCTAAAAACTGGAGCCAAATTCGTCCAAGAATCAGAGCTATGCATGAGGGTGATAATTCTTAATTTTGAAATTTATAAGTAATACAAAAGAGGAAGTTGGGCAAACACGGACCCTGGATATACCAGAGGTGGAATCAGGTGTAGTTTACATAGGCTACCTGTACATTTCCAAGGAAATAAATACATTGTTTGTCACTTGGTGCCAATTCCTTTTCTGGTGTTTGTTTATGAAAATGCTTCTCAAATAAACATAATTGTTGATATCATAGGTACATTATTGTAGAATATTGAAAAGGCTGGAAAACCATAGAATATGGATGAACAAGAATGTGTCATATATAAAGAATTTGAGCTAAATATATAATAATATTTTGAAAACACACCGGTGTGTACAATGGATACAAAAACAACAGTACATTACAAAGAAATTTAGCAAAGTCATTACAAAGATCACACTACCTTAAAAAAAAAACTTGCAATAGAAATGAAATCCGATGTAATTTTTGCACCAATTTTAACAAGATGATATATATTTACGCTTTGACATTACATAAACGTGTCACGTAATTGCCCTCCATATTTCTTTAGACGGTAAATAGCAAAATGGTGACGGCAACTTGGCGAATGGAACGTCTTTAATTTTATTTCATTCTTGAACATATTCATATCTTGGGCCTGTTTCCCAAAACTATCGTACGACTAAGATTTGTCTTAAGACCAAAATGTGCCATAAGATTCACCATAGATGTTTCACAAAACTGTAATATCTTAAGATAATGTTAAGTTTGTTAGAAACATAAAGACAGCCAGATACTTGTCTTCAGTCTATACTGAACTATGTTGTGCTAAGAGATAGGTAGCTTATCCGAAGGGAACGTCGTTTCCGGGACAGAAACACTCTATTAGACTATATTGAGGATGTGGAAATCATTGATAAGCTTCGTATACCGCGACATGTGTTCTTTATGATGAATTCAATATTCGTTTAGAATATCCCACAGCCAACTTTTTCCTACTTTCGCTGTTTGGGCACGTTCACGTTTTCTTCATTTCTTCCCCCGACCTGACACAATTGGTTGAATTTACAGGTTTTACTCTAGAAGTTACATCTCCCCAAGTTTCCTTCATAGCATTGAAACTGTAGTTTTGTTTTAAAAATAAATGCCTTTTCTTTTCTCCACCTCGTCAAACAAAACTGATATATCAGCAACTGAATTGTTTGGACATCGTTTCAAGGACCTCTTAAATATTTTGACACTGATTTGTCTGAGCACATGCATACTGACTTCGTAACCGCTATATGGTAGCAAGTGAATGTATTTGAATATCATTCACCTATATGCAAGAGCTTGTTCTGGGTATAGTCGGTTTTTAAATCGAGGTCGTTATAACGATCTAGTTCGTCAATACGACCTCGCATTGGGTCAAATGCTGTCTGACATGTTTCATACCGATTGTTAAGCCGTTCTTGGCACACTGATTTTGACTGCGGATAACTCCGTTTACCTGATCAGGATATGGGGCTCACGGCGGGTGTGACCGGTCAACAGGGGATGCTTACTCCTCCTAGGCACCTGATCCCACCTCTGGTGTGTCCAGGGGTCCGTGTTTGCCCAACTATCTATTTTGTATTGCTTGTAGGAGTTATGAGATTGATCGCTGTTCGTTATCTTCACCTTGTAGACACAAAAGTAGTGTTGTGTGAATCTATTTCTTCACGTTTTTATGCTTTGGCTAGTTTTTCGTACTACTCCAATTCATTCAGTTATTGGATTTTTCGGTTAGGAAAGCCTTTGCGCCAAGTATACCCGTATAGTCGAACATTCGTACGTGTGTTGTTCGATCAATGCGACGTTCGTTAAAATGTGCTTAAGTACTACTTGTGTTTTTGGTTTTCCCTACCCATCCGCACCCTCGTTTCCTGAATAACATTTTCGTATTCAGTATATCATTTTGTTGAATAAAACAAGTGCGACGTTGCTAACATGTAACAAACACATCAATCCTATTGTCTTTTTTCTTTATATTTCAAATTAGTTAGGCAAATGTTTTATTTTCTGAGGAGAGGAAAGCGGGAGAAAGGGATAAAAAAAATCACACCTTTGATGTAGTGTTTTTATAAAAATATCATTTAATGTTTTCCTTTTTGTATCACAATTTCTGAAATCAAATAGTATACAAAACGAGTGTACGTTTTGAAATGCAAAATGAAGTGTTAATGTCACATGCTTTTAAAAAGAATTACAATGTATCGAATTCTTTTAAATGTAAAACTTATACACGATACCAACTTTGATATTAGATAATTACCAATGCCTAAAATCACAATATTTCAACTTCCTATTCATATTTTCATATACCTTAATCTTTCATATACATGAAACATTGAAATTCATCAATGCAGTCAAAAGATCATAAAGGACAGACGGTATTTTACAATGTACCCGACTTATAACAAAGTCCTAAGAAGATTAGCATTTTTCTGGATAGTTTAATGTAGTGTATGTCTTTAACAACTTCGTACTCCGACAATTATCATGATTAATGTTGACTGAACAGATATCATTTATGTATTCTAAGATCATATGCATAAAGTGTAAGATTTCACATATTTTAATGATTTTCTTTATCTTAAGCGTGTATTATTGAAATTGATTTGTTGAGAAAATTGATGAATAGCAATGGATTTCACAAAACACTATTTGAAACAGAAGTGAAAATGTTAGAAATCGTCAAACGATTCCTGGAAAAAGTTATACCGACTTATAAGCGGGTCAATGGCAAATCCCTCCAAAATAGTCTACAAAATATAGAACCGACTTATAGGTGAACCGACCTATAGGCGAGTATATAATGTAACGGGTATAGCAAAGTATTAAGATCTATCTTAAGATTTCTTGAAGTTAAAATGATTTTGTGAAACGGTACTGCCGTATCTTATGATGGTCATAAGTCAGATCTTAAGACACTCTTATCTTATGACAGATCATAAGATAGTTTTGTGAAACCCGGTCCTCAAACGTATTTATCTTCGACAAAAATAAAACAATAATGCAAGTCTGTTACTGGCCGACTTCAGCAATTTTTGGGGGGGTTGAAGACGAGGCGAATCCTATAGTGAATAACAAACCTATTAAGCATAAATATCTACTGAATAATGTATAGGTCTCGCATCTCAAACAGGGACATAAACAGTAGAAAGTAAAATCACGTATATATATATTTTTTAAATTCTTCTATGAATGTGTATGATACCCAAAGCACTCGAAATTCTAAAATTTCTCCAAATGAAGGATAATCACAATAATTCTACTCAACTCTGATAGTTGACACCTTTTTAAACATCGCCCATCCGATGGTGTAATCACCCAGCGGATGTTTTTACATCATTTGCGATACATATTGTATCATGTTTTGTTCCATGTTTGGATTTTGAAGTTCCTGTGATTTAGCAATTAAATCTTGTGTAAGAATTTGTGCTTCTAAATTTTAAATTATGCAATTTTATATTTGAATAAAAAAAACGAAAAAAAAAAACAAGTATGAGAAAATTACATTAAAAAGAATTTCATCAGAAATAGGTATTTAAGATACGTTAGAAATAACTTTGAAAATGCAGGATTAATGAAAATTAACAAACGATAGACCTATTTTTAAGGGCTGGCTATTTCATTATTAAGCTTCCAAAACCTTTAAACACGTAGAACTTCTAGTCGTAAAACTACAATGCAACAAACAGTAAGCAAAGTTCTCTTCGATTTCATTCAAACAGTAATAATACCCAGATATGGTGGGGAAGAAAGTAACAAAATTAAAAGATAAATAAATAAAGCTAATGAAATCCACGGTCTATTAGAAGAATTATGTATTTGAGTACAGTCAGTCATATACACAATGAAATATCAAATCGTTCGTAATACCCGGGAAATTATGAAAAACAAACGACAACTTCAGACTGGTTACCACATCGCCTCAGAAGCGCATCTTCGTCAGTTCCTCTACCTTCTGGCTGTTCTTTTTTCTGCCTACATCTAAAATGATAAATGTATATCACATCAAAAATTTCTTTTACATGTAATAAAAGGAACAAACGTTCAGGTCAATACTTCTCATTAGAAAATAAATCAATAATATGCATTGACTATTGATTGGTTTCGTTTTATATTGTTTTTATACACCATTGTCAGTGAAGGGCTGTAACATTTAGTCCCATGATCAGCGATTACAACCATTGAACAGGGATATATGTTCATTGTGTCCGACTTGCTTTGGCGTGGGGCCTCGGTTTTTTTCCGGTTTCATCCTAATCACCGTCAATTTAATCGCCTCTTACAACAAGCAAGGGATACTGAGGACTATTCGAATCCGGATCTCCAAGGGAAAATTACATTGTGTATACAAAAGGTGAAGATAAAGAACCATGATCAACCTCATAACTCTTACAAACAATGCAAAATAGATAGTTGGGCAAACACGGACCCCTGGACACACCAGATGTGGGATCAGGTGCCTAGGAGGAGTAAGCATCCCCTGTCGACCGGTCACACCCGCCGTGAGGCGTATATCCTGTTCAGGTAAACGGAGTTATCCTTTGTCAAAATCAGTGTGTCAAGAATGATCTAACAATCAGAATGAAACACGTCAGACAGCATTTGACCCAATGATAAGTTGGATTGACGAACTAGATCGTTATAACGACCATAGATCTTGCGATATGCTGACTTCAATCGAGACTGTTGAAACCCCTGTACCATCAACTTTTTTGCCAATAGCTTGACTCGCAGAACAAACCCTTGCATATCGAATCAGTTGAGAGATATAAACACCATATGCAGGTGATAATGGAATATTGCTACATAAATATGGGAAGTTGACGATGGAGAAGCTGAAATCATCCCGTTTGTCATACAGTCGAGTTGTCAGTTTGCCGTTAATGTCTGTTTTCAATAAAATATCTAAGTATGAAGCAGAAGTGGACGACTCTGTGGTGTCCTTAATATCGAGCTCACTGGGATATATCAAATCGACATAAGAATGAAAATTACTATTGTTAATAAACAAAACGTCGTCGATATATGTAAATATCGAATTGAAGGCCACAACAAGAGATTTGTTCTTCTCACGTAGAAGTTTTTGAAGAAATTCTGCTTCTGAATATAGAAACTGGTCAGCTAACAAAGGAGCACAATTCGTGCCCCATGGGAATTCCAACACACTGTTGGAAGACCTGATCTCTAAAGACCACGAAGATATTGTCAATGAGGAACTCTAGCATATGTTTTATTTCAACTTCAGAGTACTTGAGCGTGGAATCAGAGTGATGTTTAACAAAGTACATGTAAGTTTTTGGATGACTGATCACTAGATATGGATATTTCATTTTTTCCATTTTTGTTGAAGAAACAACTATTCATGATGTCAAAAAGTCTAATATTTAATTCATCGTGAGGAATGGTCGTGTATAGTGTTGAAAAGTCATAGGTTTTGATGCTATTAATTTGGGAAAAGTTTAGCGATTTCAAGTTTACTAAAAGTTCTTTAGAATTTGTTAGAATCCACATTTGATTAACATTACTTCTGGCATATGTAGTCGCACAGTAAGTTTGAAGTTATACCTTCACACCTGTTAATATTTCCATGAGGATCAAAGATAGGGCTTGGTAGAGCACTTACTGGATCCAGCAATGTATCTTTCTTTAAGAGGGTTTTTTGTAGTTTAAGAATACAGTATAGGTACGGTAACTTATATCCATTCAACACATTGATTGATATATTGAATGTGTCTAAAACTGAAGCATGGTTTTGAAGAATTTCATCTTTTGAAAGGGTAGTTGTAGTATAACTACGATTACCAAAAGTGGAATTAATGCCAAGTTCGTTTATAATACAGTTAAAATAACGAGCTTTACAAACAAAGACAATGTTGTTACTAGCTTTGTCAGTTCGAACCAAACATATTCCGCATGTGACCTATAATATTCTTTTATGACTTCTGTTTTACTAAACACAGAAGGATAGATGGTACGTACTTTTGTTTTCATACGTCTAAAACGGTATTTTGAAATTCCTCTTATGCTTTTAACCCGTTCATGCAATGTATCAAGTTCTTCTTTATACAATGTGAATTAAAGCTACCTTACAGGCTTCTTGTAAACACATATCCAGATTATCCCACACATAATGAATGTAGCTCCAATAATGGAAGAAATGACTATAATCAAGTTGGAATTGTCGTCTGTTGGGTTCCACTTTGGCGTTTCTCTGTAATTGATATCAGAAACAACATCATAACAGAATTATTTATGTACAATGCAGTAAAAATTCCTTATTTTTTCTATCTTTCATAATAGCAATATTGAAATACATCAAAGAGCTACTAAATGTCAATATAAAAATAATGTTCCATTGCTTATTTAAAGGAACTGATTGTCAGTACAGAAGATTGATGTTTATTTGTTGCAGTAATTTTGTTCAGGCTCCTCCTTTCATACACTTGCATTGATATTTCAAGAGAAACAAATGACATTGGTACCGTATAAGTTTTACATTATATGTACCACAATCAATAATTCTGCAATGATATATATTCGTTCGTAGACACTTCAGACAGTGTACAAGAATTAAAACTGTTTGAATTACTTGCAGAATTAATGATGATTTAATCATTCTTTACTGATACTTTGAATGAGAGAGAGAGAGAGAGAGAGAGAGAGAGAGAGAGAGAGAGAGAGAGAGAGAGAGAGAGAGCACCATCAAAGGATACGTTCAATTGATATAATCTATATGTATATCAAATATCATTTATATTACCCATGGGTCTGATTATCATTTATATTTCCAGTATCGGTAGTCGCAGTTATCAAATTTGGAGATGTTGAAGTTTCTTCCACCTTCAAATCGTAGCAGTACTTGGCTATGATAAAGGAACAACGAATGAGAACCAATATTGAGATATAATTTCATACCTTTCTTTATTATTACTTTTTGATAGCTTCATTGATCTACGAGTTATATATTCTTATTAATATCTGTATTTTCCCCCAGAAATTTATCACCACGGATAATGAATTGCCCCTAATAAAGATTACCTTTAACCAGGAATGTATTATTTGACTGATAACTGCAATTCTCATGTGGAAATTGAAATGGCCTTTTTTGACTGTTTTGCACAATTCCTGCACCATGGTTGTATTCTGCACAATGACCTTTAAAATGAATAAAATTCGACATAGATAAAAGGTGAAAATAACGAACAGTTATCAACTTCATAACTCCTACAAGCAATACAAAATAGAGTTGGGCAAACACAAACTCTTGGACACACCAGAGGTGGGTTCAGGTGCCTAGGAGGGGTAATCGTCCCCTGTCGACCGGTCACATCCACCCTGAGCCCTATATCCTGTTCAGGTAAACGGAGTTATCCGCAGTCAATATTAGTGTGTTAAGAACAGCTTAACAATCAGTATGAAACACGTCACACATCATTTGATTCAATGATAAGTTGTATTGACGAACTAGATCGTTATAAAGGCCATAGATGTTGCGAAATGCTGACTTCAATCGAAACTGATGAAACCCCTGTACCACCAGCTTGTATGTCAGTAGCTTACCTCAATTTGAAAACTGACTATACACAGAATAAGCTCTTTGCATATCGTATCAGTTGAGATATATAAACACCATATGCAGGTGATAATAGAATATTGCTACATAAATATGGGAAGTTGACGATGGAGAAGCTGAAATCATCCCGTTTGTCGTATAATTGAGTTGTCAGTTTGCCGTTAATTTCTACTTTCAATAAAATATCTAAGTATGAAACAGAAGTAGACGACTGTGTGGTGTCCTTTATTTCAAGCTTGCAGGGATATATCAAATCGACATATGAATGAAAGTTATTATTGTTAATAGACAAAACGTCATCGATATATCGAAATGTTGAATTGAAGGCTGCAACGAGAAAATTTTTCTTCTCACGTAGAAATTTTTGAAGAAATTCTGCTTCATCTGAATATAGAAACAGGTCAGCTAACAAAGGAGCACAATTCGTGCTTATGGGAATTCCAACACACTGTTAGAAGACCTGATCACCAAAGACCACGATGATATTGTCAATGAGGAACTCTAGCATATTTTTTATTTCAACTTCAGAGTACTTGTGCGTGGAATCAGAGTGATGTTTAACAAAGTAAGTTTTTGAATGACTGATGACTAGATATGAATATTTCCGTTTTCCATTTTTGTTGAAGAAGCAACTATTCATGATGTCAAAAAGTATAGTCTTTAATTTATCGTGAAGGGTGGTCGTGTATAGTGTTGGAAAGTCATAAATTTTAATGTTATTGATTTGGGAAAACTTCTGCGATTTCAAGTTTACTAAGAGTTCTTTAGAATTTTTTAGAATCCACATTTGATTAACACCATTTCTGGGATATGTATTCGAACAGTAAGTTTGAAGTTTCTCTTTCACAGCTGTTAATATTTTTGTGAGGAGCAAAGATAGGGGCTTGGTAGAGCACTTACTGGATCCAGCAATGTATCTTTGTTTCCTATGTAGTTTAGGAATCCAGTATAGGAATCGTAACTCATATTCATTCGACCCATTGACTGGGATATTAAATGTTTCTAAAACTGAAGCATGGTTTTGAAGAACATCTTTTGAAATGACAGTTGGAGTATAGGTACAATTACCAAAAAAAAAAAGCCAAGTTCGTTGAAAATACAGTTGTAATAATGAGCCTTAAAAACAAAGACAATGTTGTTACTAGCTTTGTCAGCTGGAACGAAAACATATTCTTCACGTAACCTATCTAATTCTTTTATCACTTCTGGTTTACTAAACACAGAAGGATAGATGGTACGCACTTTTGTTTTCATATGGCTAATGCGGGATTTCAATATTCCTCTTATCCTGTTAACTCCTTCTGACAATATATCAAGTTCTTTTTCATATTTAGCCCGTCGTCTGGCATAATATTCTACAAAATTCATAATAGAGATGAATTTCTGTCGCCAATTAAAAGACAGAGGTTCTCTGTGTTTAGGACATTTTAGAATAAGTGATTTGAGGTCCTCATTTTCATCTATATCAACATCACCAGTAATGACATGTCCCGCTGGACTATAGTTGAAAGAAGATGAAGAACAAGAACACGTTGGTGGATTACGTACAAAATGGTCTATATCTAGGCACTGCAAAGTTTGTTTATAATTAAAAAGTTTGGATGCAATAGTAGAATTATAGCTGTAGAAAATTTCGTCTTTATTCTAATTTTGGGCTGAATTTTCATTTTTCATTCCCTACAGGATGGCTGATCTATCATACCCCAAAAAGTTAATCGTTTTTACAAGGATCGCATTACAATGTATTCATTGTTTTCCACCGTTTTACATATGGTGCGGTTTGAACAATCACACGAATTATCCGAACATTAATGTTACGGCCGAATGTATTTCTAACATACTTTCAAACTTGGTTTCTTGATAACACCTTCTATGATATATTTCATATATAACTTACAAACAATGTTCCGTACTTTAGCACAAACTTCGACTGTAGCATTTCCCCATTCATTGGGAAGGCAATGGTACTTAAACTTTTGTGGAGTAGTACAGTTTTGGTGGATACGTTGACATCCTTTTAGGCGTTCCCTTTCGTGCCACTTCTCTATATTTTTCGGACACTCCTTTACTATTGATGCCGAATTGATCGAAGCTGCACATGCATCTTTTGTACATTCTCTTCTCTGAATGAATATTAAACTCTGGAAGTATAAATCATTTGCAATTGTTTGCCTTTGATAAACACTCAGCAGAAAAGTGTGGCAAATTTGTTAAAGGGAATTGAAGCATTTCGTTTTCAGAGGATCTTGCTGTACTAACTGTTAATGTTGTATTGTAGAATATCCCTTAGTGATACTAACGTTGTATTACAGTTAAAACATTAATGTACATTACAAAACCACGTCAAATAGTGTTGGAAACGCTATTCTCGAGTCAGGAATGTTATCACACATTAATTGAACCCGGTGACATTTTGGTGAATATTGTAGACAGTATCCTTGTCTTCTGTGACCATTAGGACTGATAGGTTGAAGACAAACAACATTTTTTTTTAGATTATTAAAAAACAACACACGAATCGCAATATAACGAACAAGTCGGTTATATACAAAAGAACGTTCGGGAGACAAAATGCTTATAGGTATACATCATTCATACAATTTGCGTTATGACTTAGTCGTTTAGCAGTTCCCAAATGTAAAGGGGACTTCCGTATCGGTACACCGAATTTCTGCAAAATGACATTACGTTTCCGCAAAAAGAAACTGTTACAGTTCCGCAAGTTTATTTTTACTATTCCACAAAATATGGCATTACGATTCTACAGTTAGCTTACCTGCATTACAAGTAAATACAAACTATTCTTACTTAGATTACATTTAAAAACATAACATTTCTATGACACATTTCTTTTAAAAGCCTAACAATGCAACATAGAGCACGGTATACAATACCAGTAAATATTACAGACTGTGATGTTAAATCGTGTTGCCAATCTTGACAGCATCTATTCTAGGATAAAGACAGGTACTAATGGCATATCCCCTACCACAAAATGCAAAAATATTGAGTATCAGCACCTACATCGATATGTACTGAAAGTCACATACCATCATTATGTTTTCCTGATAAATTATGTAGGGAGGGGAAAACCTGAAAATACGATGTCGTGTTGACATTAGATATACTCACAATTTGAAGCAATATACATTATACCCCCTTTCTCATTAATTTTTGTCAAGAAATAGTATTTTTGTCCCCATCCACAATTTGGAAAGGGATATAGAAACACCGGTGTCCATGAGTGTATTTTATTACTCTGAAACCAACTGCATGTTTCAGTGGACGATTGGTTGATTAGATATTGTTTAACGTTCCTCTATTTGCTCAAAATGATATACATATAGATAGATTATGTCAAATTTCTACTCACGATTATAACAAATGTACGGATCATGCATCCATATTTTCTTTGTTTAGCACCTAAAAAAGAAAAAGACAAATATTGTAAACACAGTAATGTCTTGCATTCAAGAAAACCTGTATCACTTATATGCTATGTTACAGTTTTGATTTATTTCATTGTATTTATTCTACAGTAATCTATGAATCAGGATGCATTTAATCTATAAATGTTAACCTGCACGAAATGTTGCCAAAAATCCTAAAATGTTTACCCTTAAGAAAATGTCTTCGATATACCATGCAGAATGTAAGTAAATATTCGGCAGCAAGATTTCCAAATTAACTTTAGTCACTATTTGTTTGTTAGGGATATGTTTCGGAAAAAAACCCTCAAAAGTAATAATATATATTGTTCAAATCAGAGATATGTTGGTAGTAAGAGCATGTTATATTCATTACCAATAAGATGCTTGAAATTTGAAATTAATATGCTGCAAACCTGCAAACCTGCACTTAAAAACATCACATTTCCTGTGTGAAATAATTTAACCCTTTCCTCTCAGTGAGAAACGTGGAAATTCCCTTTTCAAATGTGCATGCCTTATTTGCATTTAACTTGGTATTTGGCAATATAATGAGTGTTGAAATAAGGCTTATCAGTCATTATAAACCAGTAAAGTTTAATTTTAGTTAATATAACGTGCACATTAAAACCTAAGGTATGATGTTAATGTGATATGTGTAACCTTTATTTCTTTATCCATTTACAAGAGTAATATTTCCTGGGTAAAGAATTACATTTCTTGTTACATGACATCATGCATTAAAATAGAAAATGTTGATTAAATTAACGCTTCAGCATTGACATTTGAAACAACGTCTTCTAAAGGTGTATCCAGAAATGTTGAAACGGGAGAGTGAATATTTGATGGTTGATATGGAACAGTCGCGGTTTGTTTAAACGATTGTGTCAGCACCAATTGTAATATATGACCACATTAAGCCGGGACTGAAAGTTAGGATGAGGGGTAATTTGTAAATATATTGCCCAATAGTAAAATACAAGAACGCTAGGTTCCTGCCCCAACATGGATATCTAAAGATTCTGCAATTTAAACGTCATATCCAGCGTAAACAAAATCATACAGTAGCAATATACCCCCGGTATAAGTTTACTTATATGAAAACAAAATGAAAATCTGAATGATACAGTTCCTGGAACGTTTAGAAACTACTTTCGCACTTGCACGGTGAGCGAACAGGAAGTGGATGATGAAAGCAACTTGGTGAACTGTTAATGAACGCCGAACATGTAGCGAATACCGAGCGCGAACGAAGTACAAACAGGAGCTCAACGTGAACGATGATCGAAAGGTGTACGCAAGATAAACGATTTAGTTGGAAAATCTCGGATTGTTTCCTTTTACCGTGCGTATTACTTAATGAGGTAAGAAAACAATTATTCGTATTTACACAATGAACATATTTTGTAGTGCTGGTATATTCAACCAACACTGAAACCTTAAAGCTTTTTTTTGTGAAAACGTCCAAGAACATGTAAATGAATAAATATGCATGCAATGCAGCGAGAAAAATCGTCTGTGCATATATATACCGATACAACACGCGCATTGCATAGATGTAATCACATGTATCTATTCATGTCATGTTATGTTACAATATAAACGATGTACGTTTGATACACGTAGTTAGAACACAATGATCCAAACAGCAGTTCATGATAAGCAAATTAATTGATGGATAATTCAAAACGTTGTGTCGCATCTTTAACAAGGACTGTTCACGGTTAATTGCATCAAATTTGAGATGTAGCACCTTGTACATGCCCGCATAATTGAACTATACTACTCAAAATTTGATAAGGATCATAGATATGTGTATGTTTAAAAAAATAATAACTGCATAACTGGCAATATTGTGTCCAAGTGAAATCAAAAACGTCTTCAACAAACTTGCACGTGTATTTCATGCCATGGGAAATGCGTTTCTCATCACAGTTTATGCTTTTGCTACCATTGCACGATTTTCACTCAGGCATCGGTGTCTGATTCTTTCTAAAAATTCAAACTCACTTGAGTGTTTACACTACGTTTATCAACACAGTGCCCCCTCAACGTGTAAGGCGTCGCCTGAGGACAGAACAACTGGGCAGATGTATTGGAATGCTTGACGCTGGCTATTCACAACGTGACGTTGCAAATGCACTAAACGTCAGCCAGAGCGTTGTAAACAGGGCCTGGAACCGACAGCAAACTTTTGGTACAGCAGCACACCGACATAGGGGTGGTCGTCAGAGGTCGACAACCCAACGCCAAGACCATTGTGTGGCTCTTCGGGCACGACGCCATCCCTTCTGGACAGCAACCAGCCTACGTAACGACCTCCTGAACGCATCAGGGGTGAATGTGTCCACTCAGACGATACGGAATCGGCTTAACAATGCAGGACTCAACTCAAGAAGGGCATGTGTTCGAGTCCCTCTGACTGTTCGACACCGGCTGGAGCGATTGGACTGGGTTGAAGATCATGTCACTTGGACACAGAACGATTGGGTTCAAGTTCTGTTCACCGATGGGTCCAGGTATTGTTTGGGCTTTACAGACAGGAGGCACCGAGTGTGGCGACAACAATGTGAACGTTTCCATGATGCCAACATCAACGAACATGACCGTTATGGTCGTGGTTCCATCATGGTCTGGGGTGGAATCAGCAGGGATGGAAGAACAGATCGTCATGTTCTGGAGAGAGGAACAATGACGGGGGTGCGATACCGGTATGAGATCCTCGATGTTTACGTCAGAACCTACGCTGGTGCTGTTGGCCCTGAGTTCATCCTGATGGATGATAACGCCCGTCCTCATCGCGCCAGGGTGGTGGAGCAGTACCTTCAGCAGGACACAATTGTCCGTATGGACTGGCCAGCGCGCTCGCCGGACTTGAACCCGATTGAGTATGTATGGAACATGCTGCAGGTTGCCCTTTCACGCTGTAGAGCACAACCAACGACTTTGACAGAGCTAGGAAACGCTCTCGTGGAAGAGTGGAACAACATCCCCATTGGAAACATCCGGGTGCTTATTGACAGCATGGTTCGACGTTATCAAGCCGTCATTGATGCAAGGGGGGAGGCCATACCCGGTATTGACACTTCATCGACTAAGTGTAATGATGGACTATCCCCAAAAAGTGTATAATTCTTTCTCTGGTTTGCTGTTAACTTTTTGTAATGAAATGCCTTTTGGTGTTGTTATCAGATTTCTAGCATTCCATATTGATAAAAGTTCATGCCGTTCATGAATTTTCATTCATAACCTGAGTAAACACGTTTCTGAGTCAAATTTATGTCTTTTGTTATGTTAGTGGTAAATTACACACATATAACCTAGTGATTCTTATCAAATTTTGAGTAATATATATAAGTTGCTAATGTTTCAAAGCCCATTTTAATCGATTAAAGAATCTTTATGACTTTATGCATTTTCTTTTTTCATTAAGAATGCAGCTTCATTAGGAGAATTATATTGTTTTAGAAAGTAGTTTATTTCAATGACCTGCTCTAGGATATTTACATGGAAGTCTGGGTCCAGCCTTAAAAAAAATTCTCAAGTGTGGAATCTATAAGAAAATAAACTGGAATCGGAAAATTACATGTACATTTCTGAATATATTCAGTCTAAACAGAACACAGTACAAACATTGGATGTGTCTTTTTCATGAAATGTTATTAATTGCATTTGCAGACCCGAAACATAAATTGTCCAGGTGGTAACTGGGGTGGGGTTAATTCAGTAGAAATGATACTACTCATCTATTGTTTACAACTTTGTAAGACAATATACATCATCGGAAACCCACGATCGGTCGCTCGCCGTTTACCTCCCGTGAGGCAAAACGCTGAAATTTTGCTGGAAGGTGTGTCTCGGCTTCTATATGCGATTGGTCATTTTCCATCCCTCATTGCGATATTTAACCAATGAAAAAGCCCCTTATTTTCAGTGTTCGAGAACATAGAAAAACATTCTTTCAAAGCGAAAATTTTGCAACGTTTAAGTTTGACAAGTTACAAAGCGTTCAGTGAGTTGCTTTATCTGTATATACTATTGAAGCGGGTGGTGTATTTGTGTCTATAAAGAGTGGGGAGGGGAAAAACCTGTGTTACTAAGCTTTTACTACTGCGTACGAGTCTATGCACAGGTTTACATGTTCAGCCCTCGTTATTTCGCCACCTTTATCCATCGTACGAGAGAGATGTGTTTTCTTAAAGGACTTGGTATTTCATAGGGTTATATGCCTATATGTGTCAAACTTACATGCGTATTAAGTTAATGTTGCAATCTGTTCCATTCGTGGTGTCGGCTCATTTCAACGAGTAATAATGACATTCTTAACATACCTTTCTCGTGTAAACAGTATTGATGTCTCACCTACGATAATTACAAAACTACATGTCAAAGGAATTGCAAGACAATATTTTAATTTGCATTTAATTTTCAAATTGCATTATGCTTGACTGATTTTATTCACATGCTATGTAGCAGTGATGGTGATTAATATACCAGTAGCGGTTCCATGATTAGCAAAAGTGGATGTGAAAGTGAAGTATTCGCTAAAATAATCAGCCATTCTGGGTTCCAGATCTGAAGTTTGCATTGATATCTCTATGATAGTGAAACAACAAAACATGTTAGTTGCCACTACTGCTGACACTTTAAGTTCCGGAAATACTTATGGCAATTCTCATTGGTCCTCGATAGGTGATGTAAGGTCATGAATCGTAATGAATTATGTGAAAACATCAGCGTTGTTTCCCATGGAAGGTAAACAGAGTGCGACCTACCGTGGGTTTCCGACGATGGGCAATGTAAATATTCCTTATGCAAGGTGAAGATAACGAACAGTGATCAATCTCATAACTCCTATAAGCAATACAAAATAAATAATAGGCAAACACGGACCCTGAACACACCAGAGGTGGGATCAGGTGCCTAGGACGAGTAAGCATCCCCTGTTGACCTGTCACACCCGCCGTGAGCCCTATATCCTGATCAGGTAAACGGAGTTATCCGCAGTCAAAATCAGTGTGCCAAGAACGGCTTAACAATCAGTATGAAACACGTCAGACAGCATTTGACCCAATGCGAGGTTGTATTGACGAACTAGATCGTTATAACGACCATAGAATTTGCGAAATGATGACTTCAATCGAGACCGTTGAAACCCCTGTACCATCAACTTGTTGAAACCTTATATATTTCTTTACACTAAAAGCAGTTATCTGATGTAGTTTTATTAGGTTTATGTTGTTTTTGTACAAAATAAAAAAAATAAATGTCCTTAATAGTCATCAATACATATCCCAATGCCATTGAAGGGATTTTAGAAAAAAAAAATGGTTGCCATCATTTTCACAGCTAATGCCCCTTATAGTAAGATATATTATATGAATATTCAGTATATTTTCTTACTGTTTACTTCTGATGTCCTATAATGTTTCAACAATATGTCCATAAACATATTTATCTGATTTTCAATTCATAAATAATACGCTAGATGTTGAGGGAGTTTGTGCACATGTATCTCAATTTCCTTTCATAAATAAATATAATTAGAAAGAACAAGAGAATAATCCCCTTCTAATATAAATGAGATATAACTATTTTCACGGTGAGAAAATTTTTCTTGTAACTAACAATTTTATGACGTTTTAAAACGTAACTCGGCCAAAAAAAAGTAGTACAGAGAGAATAAATAATGTACATGCAAGAAATAATGCTTTGAGTGCTGAGAACATGCATATTAGAATTGAGTATTTTTTAACCGTGGTATATTCTCATCTGATCAATATGTTAATTTTGTGTTAAAAAAATGAGGGGGCAGAAACCCACGTATGCCCCCTCACCCATCTTCCAAAAGTGTGGGGGCACGTGGCCCCGTCCCCTTGTCCTACACCCCTGATAGGCATAAATTATTCAGTGAAATGCTATAGTCTACCCAAAGTTATCGTTCGCATACTCACTAATACCTCTTTCAACACTTACTCATTTTTCAAAATTCTTAAAAAACGATAATGATGCGTAAATGAAATAAGCTATTGACTTCAGTTGCAAAAAATGTATGTCAATTCATCAGTTTTAGGAAGATTTCACGCCTCTCTGTGACACAAGAAGTATTGTATTAAGACGCTGCTCTTTTTTATGTGTGTGTTTGATTACACAAGATCTATACATGTAAATAGATAGCATAAATACATTGGTAGATTCAGAGGGAGGTGTGGAGGTTTTATAGGTTGTACTTCTGTCTATCGTTGCAAAATGTTGCTTAAGGTAGCGACGGATAGCAACCACGCGATCAGTAAAAATTGTGTATTTTCACGTGAATTCATTTTCCGGAATTCCTTACTCCGTCATAGAATAGTGGAAAAACAAAAAGGGGTTCCAAAAGTGTTTTGTTGCTGTGACTGACTCACCTAGAGAAAATATGCATATACCACATAAGTATACGTCAATATCTGTAATAATGGTAGATCAAATGTTTCATCTGTGTAAAAGTTTTTGCTAATCGAAATGTTAAACCAACCACCAATCCATGTACATAGATGCGCTACGTAAACAAAGTTGTTGGTTGATACATCGTACTGTCCGAGTGCAAAGCATGCGAGATTGAATACTGTTTATACAGTCATTGAGAGGCTAAACAAAGTTTCTTGCAAGAAGAGGAAGTTGGTGGATGCATTCAACTTGACCAACGAAATCATAGTTTCGTTTGGCGAGTGAAAAAAATGTCATAAATTTGTATTCAAAAGTTTAAATCACATTTCCTCTGATATTTCACAACGCAATTTATGATAACATCTGTAAGTTTAAACACCCGACGTACAGTAGATGTATTATTTTGTATGTATATATGTATTCCATGTGTGCTTAAGATATGACTCCCACCTGTGCATGTGATTGTAAACGAACGGATGTCATGTAAATGTATACCAGATTTGTAAACAAGGGCTGTCACAACTCTTTTATTAAGAAAATATCGGTATGAAAATAAACTTTATGAAAATAACATACCTTGAACTACATGTATAAAAGTAACGAAAAACAAATATTTGTATAAACCTACTATCTAGGGGTATGAGGGAACCGGATAGAAAGTGGAGGGGGGGGCATGTGTTGAATTATGATTCCCTATACTATTACTTTGAAATTTCAGTGACCTAAGAAATATATCAAACCTGAGGTTTCGTGTTTCACACAAACATGTAGGTTGGCAAAACCTTTTTTAAAATAATGTAAATTAATCACAAGTCTGCATATGATGATCTTTTTTCTAGGCATCAGTCTGAGGACCAAGGGAGATTAGATAGGACCAGTGCAGGTTGAAGTGGATTTCGAGTCAACAAGTATAACAGCAAGAGAGGTACTATATTTTCTTTCGATAAACATTTGTAAAGACAATTCTGAGTATATCAGATATTCATCTTTTTTGCTATATTTAAATATATTTATCTATATTTTGAACAGGTACTCCATATACAGTGATGATGACATATCCCCTGGACCCCCACAACTCCCAAATTTAAAAATGTTTGATCAAGTTCCGAAGATTAAAGAACTACTGCAAACTTTGGGACTTGGATGAAAAACATTAATTCACTTATTGAGCTCAGAGCAGTGAATGTTGTACAGCATACTTTAAACTAAATTGTGAATTTAAGGGATCGAAAACAAGTAGATGTACTCGTGTATTACATGTACATGCCTTTTGAAAGACAATAATATTGCATAGATGTAAAGGAAATTTCAATGTTGATTATTCTTTCTTAGATATATTAGTGTAAAATGTGCACATGATAGAATATCAATTTTATAACTTCAATCAATGTGTTTGAATTTTCCTTGTAATTCAAAATTTAGTTGAAACATACATCATTGATACATTAATGTATATCAATTTTTTAGAACAGTTTCATAATGGAACTAATTCACCCCCACCCCCTTTATACATACAGTGAACATAGACCTTCACCTGGGGAAAACTACAGTTAGTTAATGCAATATACATGTACATGCATTCTCAGTTATCCAATAGTGAGTTTTTGGTTCATTGTGAAACTACAATTAGAATTCTTAAACTTATGAAAGACACACCTATCTGTGAGGGCAAGATGACTCAGATGGATTTAGTGATTCATGGGCAGTTCATGGATCTCTTTCCATTGATATTAATTATTTATTGAAATATGAAATGGTTATTTAAATATATTTGGTATATTATACTGTATAGTGATATAAATTTATATCAAAAATATGTATAGGTAATAGATTTGGTCCAGTTATTACAAGAAATTGTATGAAAAATAACTAAATATTTAGGCAATCATTGTGAGTGCGAAAAGGTCAACTGCAATAGCACACACTATATATCATTCTTAAATGGCTCATAGAAACTTCTAGTATTGTGAGTTTGAATGCTCAATGTGGTAATTTGGGAATGCTTAATCATTTAAGGTCAATAGTTTATCTCTGCTGACTGTATCTCTTAAAATTCATTTCTAGAAGGGAGGGGGTAGGGTTACAAAATATGACATAGTTTCAGATTAAACCTCATTTGGTATATTGTTTTCTATTCAATATTTAGATACTACTTGACATATTGTAAAAATGAAAGAAAATCAGAAATTTTATGAGCAGAATTTTGTTGTTGTCAGAAAATGTATGCCTGATAGTATTTGAGAAACGCCATATTTAGGGTAAATTTGGCCAATTGCCAAGTTGAATCATCTCAATGTTTTCTTTAGATGCATTTTGAATTTCTAATCAATGTTAATTTTTTATCTGCTTGTGTTTAATTTACATAACTATATATGACAAACAATATTTCTGGTGTCAATAAATTTTTTATTGGCTTCTGTGTTAATTTGCTCAATTTTGGCATTTTTTGCCTTTTGGGGCTGCAAAAGAGGGGATTTTAATCGAGCCTTCGTCGAAAATTAATCTGATTTCTTTTGTTGATTTTTTGATATGTTTTAGGATAAAGTCAAAATGTTATAATAAATAAAATTTTTAAAAAATTCAATGAGCGGTTTTTTTGGAGGGCTAGCTATCAATAGCTACCTGAATGAGGTAAAAATAACACATTTTGAGAATGGAACGCCCCTTTTGAAAACTAAAATTTATGGTAGAACCCCTTTTTGAAAATTCCCTGGATCCGTCCCTGAAATATGCAGGCTTTTTTCCAGTTGTAATTGGTCATGGAACCTACAGTGGGTTTTCCTCAAATTCAATGAACTAGTTCTTAATTTTATTTTATTTACCGTGAAAAAAAAATTTACACATGGAATAAATTTGATAAGAGGAGCAAGAGGAACGATAATGACCTAAAAACCCGTATCAACTCTTTTAAAATAAATCAATCTCTTAAGAAAAGGAGGGGATCATTTTTCTACGGGGGTCATTACTTTTCAGGTATGATACGCAACACAATGACCCCTGGGTCTTCTTTCTACAAAATTATCCAATATTTCTACGGTTAGGGGGTCATTATTCTATGGGAGTCAAAATTTGCCTCTACACCGGAACTCGTTGCGACAAACGTGCCGCAAATGCGCTGCAAATTCGCAACAACTGTGTACCAGAATATTTCTACTTTGTTAATGGTATGCAATGTAGAAAGGGTTGATTTTAGATGTGACGTTTGTCTTGAATTTAGAGGGGAAATATTGATAATACAAGTTACAAGTTACCCACAAATATTTCATAAATTCGGAGATCCTTGCGTCCGGACGGCTTCGCATGGTGTTAAACACGCTCTTAATTGTAAATGCATACCTAATTAAGAATTTTGAGGTCAAATTCAGTTACAACAAAATGCTGTTTAGACAATCCTCATTGATATAATCACTAATCAAATGAATAATCGTATGATTACTCTAATCATGAAATTACATAATTAATCCGAACTCCAAAGTTTTGCTATAGCAGCTCAAATTATAAAAGCATTCTATGTACATATTTGTTTGTTATTTTACTTCTTTTCCACTGTAATCAAAATAATATAGTTTAAAGCAGACTTGATAAATAACAATAACACCATTGATGATGATGATAATGAAGATGATAATAATAATAATAATAAGGAAAATAGTGTTCATAACGTTGAAGCACCTACCTTACTCGTCTGAATGACAAATGATGAAAGAAACATAGTATTTAATACACATTACATGTGGAAGTGTATATTCAATGTTTTAATGTTTTATTCATACATTTTTTAACATTATTTAACTGATCAGTGTTAGTCAAATCGTTTGTTGGCGTCATTTGAATGAAACGGTAATTTGGCTTAATCAACAATTCTCTTTTTCAAAATACTTCATGAATGAAAATAGACAATAACTGAGAGACGCAGAAAAATTACATACCGACTGTTTTGGCGATTTTCAACAACATGACAAAAACAACCATCCAGATGAATTCGTCGAAGGCAATTCTTTTCAGAGAACGTAAATTCATATCCGTTTTGAAGCTGATAAAATTCAATTCAAAATGGTTTTAAATGAATAAAAATATCAATTAAGTCATAGATATAAAAAACAAGACTGCAAATATTTCTAAACTAAATTTGATTAATACTGACGCATGAATGTGTTTTACCTCGATGTTCTCTCTTCACCTCTTCTCTGGGAAATTCTGTGTTTGAGAAAATGTGACTTCCCTGCTTCTTAAAATGATAATGTTGCATAAATTGTATGAAATTAAAAATTTATTATTATATGTAAAATAGATATATGGGCATCGAAAAAATTAATGAACGATTATGCTAGCATACAACCATGACACTCTACATGCAAAAGTATTTTACTATGGGAATCAATATTTCAGTACTTTATTGTTGTTGACTATGTTGTTGCCGCGACATACCTAAGTCGTTAAAACAGGTAGTGACAGTTTCATCGTCAAACGCTCGGCATCAGGTGTCAATGCCACGGGTCCTCGGATATGACCTTAAAACGGACCACAATGGGTGTGTTACGCTAAAGAAACACCACTGATCAATGACCGTATGGGCCGAGGATAGGCCTAAATTTGAATCCCTTCACCGGTCTTGGTGACGTCTCCATATGAGTGAAAAATTCTCGAGCGAGACGTTAAGCAAAAAACAATCAATCAATCAATACTTAAGCAAATGATAGGGTCAAAGTTCATGACATTCCTATACATATGTAGGTAATTGTGAGCTATATAAAGCATTAGATAGGTTTCATGAGGAATGTGAAGAGCTGAAGATAACGAACAGTGATCAACCTCAAAACGTCTATAAAGTATACCCGCCGTGAGCCCTATATCTCGATCGGGTCAGTGTGGACATGTTGACATATTGACAGGTTGTATTAATAACCTAGATCGTTATTACAACGATGCGATTTCAAAAGTGCTGTCCCTATTTATAAACTAGCCATATGCAGATCAAGTTGTTGTGTATCGAATCAGTTGAGAAACATTAACACCAAATGCAGGTGATAATGGCATATTGTCATATGAATATGGAAAGTTGACGATGGAGATGCTGATGTCATTCCGTTTGGCATACAGTTGAGTCATTAGTTGGCCATTGTCGTTTATTCTCAATGAAATATCTAATTATGAAGCATATGTGGAAGATCCACATACATGTATTGGTTGAAAACCATTAAATTTACAAACAAAACGTGTCGTTAGGTAAAATACAGTCTGACGTGTTCTATATCAATTTCCAGTCCGTCATTTACATTCTAATTTGTAGAAGAGAAAATTCGCTTTTTTCTTGATATTGGGCTAGCAGCGAGTGTGAGTCTTGTGAGGTGCTGATTGCTTCTTCCAGGCACTTGATCTCACCTCTGGTGTGTCTTAGGTGTCGTATTTTTCCTACTCTTACTTTTCTACAATCAATAGCAATCATGTGGTTTATCACCGTTCCTTATCTTCACCTTTCGTAGAATCCAAAGCGTGCTTCAACAAATCAAAGCATCAACGATCAACGACAAAGATATGCTTTTTGCATTTGATTGATTGATTGAATATTGTTTCACGTCCCTCTCGAGAATATTTAATTCATTTGGAGACGTCACCATTGCCGGTGAATGGCTGCAAAATTTAGCCCTATGCTCGGCGCTTATGGCCATTGAGCAGGGAGAGATCTTTATAGTGTCACACTTGCTGTGACACGAACCTCGGTTTTTGCGGTCTTATCCGAAGGACCGCCCCATTCAGTCGCCTCTTACGAAAAGGAAGGGGTACTGGGAGCCTATTCTAATCCAGATCCCCACAGGTTTGAAAGCTTTTGAAGACAAATTGTAATTTTTACACCTTTGATAAGACTGAAAAGTACTTTATCTTTTTTCTTTGTCATATTTCACTGAAATGAACCTTTCAAGTTGTACAGATATATATGCACATTTAATATCATGCTTCCATGCGCGGTTTTGAAAAGGTTGAATTGATTAATAACAACTATATAAAACATAATTGCACTTGGAATACACTTTTTGTATACAGGTATTTTTTTAAAGAAATTACCACTACTACTACTAGGAGGGGCCCTGTCTACCTGTAGTGCAGCCATAAGGGTTGTGATATGAATATGTGAATTGGTTAACCCCTGGTACGGCAATTATGGGTTCTTTATGTGCATATGCTGCTTCTTTTTAAAACAAAAGAGCATTTATTTCTTGATTGTTATATCATGCCGATGATATGTATGCATCTAGGGGGGGGGGGGGGGGGGGCATTCACTATCCAAAGGTGAACATATCGAGCGACACTCAATCTCATAGCAAACTCGAAATATATCCGGCCCGGTGTTTTTGCAATCAATTAAATATTTTGACAATAATTTCATTGATTTATTTACCCTACTGACATAAATTTTTCCAAGATGATCACTAAATTTCTTCCTGAACTTTGTTTTGCGCTGCATGATGTCAAATTATCAATGAATGCCATTGTTTCAAAACAAATATAGCAAATTTTGGCATCGACGTTTAACGATAGTAAATCAAGGTATGAAAGCTTTTCTTACCATTGACTGGGTTTATGTATTGATTGATTGAATGCGGTTTTGCAATAATTTCAGATATTTTAAGACGAAATTTCTGTATTGAACTGTCTAATCAAGGGGATAATCAGGTGAAAGTTGCCCCTTCGGCCATATATATGAATTTCACTAACCCTGTTGCCTATAAGCATTGGAAGTGGAAATTGATTGTCTCTTCATATTCAATCCAACAACTAGATATTGCTCATTTATTGATAAATTATATCAGAATTCCATAGCAAGGGAAAGTTTAATAAAGCTGAATGTCTAAATTTGGAATACACTTATATCTGCAATATAGGATTTAGATAAGACTTAAATTTCTTACATAGAATCAATCCATATCAATGTATAAATATAAATGTATATATATATATATATATATATATATATATATATGACTAAAGTCCGCTAATACTCAACTATTCATATGAAATCATAAATGTATATAATATAGTCCTTGAAACGTTCTACTTTCCTACTTGCACTCTCCATTCAGTTTTGCATCCACTATTCACCAACCGCTCATGATCACTGTCCACAAAGCCTTCATTGTTCACTTACCGTGCGTTCAATGTGCTCTGAACGTTTATACCAAACAATATATTATAAAAAATATATTGAACATATTACGAAACATTATACATTTATTGCAGGAATATGATTTTTCTTGGGTGAATAAATTTTCATATCTCCCAAACATTCATGCAATAAATTTTTTATTATACTAAAACAAAGCAAGACTACAAAAATGTATTTGAAATCAACGCATTCGAAGGTATAAACAACGAATTACGGTGATATGATAACCAGTTTTTGTATTGCCATTCTCCATGAATGCTGATTTACTTGCTTGTTTTTCTATCAACCAAGCGATTTAACTGTATATCAGAGATACGCATATTTTGTGCCTTACGAACTATCAAAGTACAATGACTTAGACTTATTGTGACGTCACAATAAACTTCGTTTATTTACCTTAACGTTAAAGTTATGGAAATGCACGAGGCTGTGTTTTTGTTGTTATCTACGTCATTCGGGACACTCGGGTCTGTTCATTTAACTGGACATGAAAGTGAAACAAGAGACATTTGAATGGGGTGGAACACGACGTTTTGTTGCAGGGCAAACATGACGGCCACGTGACCTCGGTCTATCAGATTCTGTTTTACTAGTGATTCTTTATATGAGGTATACTACAACCTTTTGTTTGATTAAAAATGTACCGGTAATGTGAAACTTATTTGATAAGTGTTCCTAATGATGGTTAACTCTCCATTTGTAAAGAAAAATCATTGTCATTAGATATATTTATTGCATATTTGAGACTTGTGCACCGTGTGCCTCTAATATAAAACATGCAAGATTATTGCCTTTACATTTTTTTTCATGTTGGTCACACCATTAATAAATTCGTTAAAAATTATACACACAGTACAATACAAGAAATAGCTTTGTGTGTATGAAAGATAATACAATTAATATGTTTACGGTGTGACCGTAGAGACGAGCGAAGACCCATATATCATCTTACAACACGACTTCAGGCAATTCATTTAACGCGGGAAATATAACGCAGTTGATGTAAACAGTGCATTGTGACGTCATAATTAGGTGCGAATGCTTTTCTTTCAAATCAAGCAATTATCCACAACAAAATGTACGAAAGTAAGGAAAAGCTTGTCTGGAATTCAAAATAATTTCTGGTACTTTCCAAACTATTTATTTGTTTTATCTACGGGGTTGTCAATGAAATATTCCGCAGTGACGGCGACATTGTTCGGAAGCATTATGGGTAGTCCCCATCATTTTTCATCTGATGAAGAGCAAATAACGTGACTTAATTGTGTAATAATTGGAGCGAGCTCGTCGCGTCGCTTCGCGACCCGAGCTTTGCTTGCTCTTACATGATCTAAATGTGGTATATGGTTACCCGAATATATTCGTTATATATACTCATCGTCGAGTGTGACCGATCAACAAGGGTTTTTTACTCCTCTTAGGTACCTGATCCGTGTTTGTCCAACTCTATTTTGTATTGCTTAGAGGAGCTATGATATTGATCACTGTTCGTTGTCTTCGCCTTTCACGAATACCTCGGTTATCTCTACTTGTGATATAGTGTATGACACAAAATTCAATTCCTTTATACTATCTAGGAGTCTTTTATCAACGTTGACACATGTTACATGTACCGTCTGTTGTTTGTTTGGTACATTTATATTTACCCACTTTGGGGACTGTACTAATTACATGTACTCCAAACAACTGAGCAAAACATGGTTTCATTTATTTATTCTGGATGTTTATCTATCCAATATTATGCTGCTTGAAGTTTTAGTGGGCAAATAATATCATTATGTAAATTAACAACATCAAACGTTGCTAATATTGCGTTGTCGTCTACCTTATCAGGTAAGTATCTTAAGAAGTCTAAATAATCACGACAAAACTGTTGACTTCAATGGAGAGAGGTTTTAATATAATGTCCAAAATGTTATGAAGTCTTTGTGTTGGGTGGACCCCCCCCCCCCCTAGAATTGGGCGGAATTTCAAACCATCGGATTTAAGACAAGTGATGTATTCACAATTTTGAAGTTCTATCTCGTGTTTAAAATATTGGATAGATAAACATCCAGAACATATAGATGGACGTTTTTCTAAATACTTTATTTTAGAGGCAACAGCACTTGTACTATAAAACAATGTTTTTACATTTCACAACAAACACTATCTTCAAAATAAAGGTACCGCATTGGGAACCAAAATGGCTCCAACATATGCTGCACTTACACTCCGCTTTTTAAAGGAATTATTATACCAAAAAGTTAAAGAATCATTTGATGAACAATTCGGTTTATATATATAAAAAAACTGGATAAAATACATGGATGATTGCTTCATTATTTGGAACAGAGACATTACGGATTTGAAAAAAAAACCCATTAAGAACATTATAAACGAATTGGATATCAATTTAAAAGGGTTTAGAGTACATCTTGTATATTATTCCTGGATGTTTCTGTTAACAAAAAGGATGATAAAACAATTACAGATAGTTTTACAAACTCACGAACACTCACCAGTATTTACACTTTTCGTCCTCGCTTCCATGACACACAAAACGAGCCATACCTTACAACCTCGCCAGAAGAATATGTACGATTGTTAGTGATGAACCTACCAGAGAACAACGTTTAGGAGAATTAAGTAATTATGTAGAAATACAGAATTGTCCAATCAAACTTATAGACGACAGAATCAAGAAAGCCAGAGAACTTAATAGAGAGAATCTTATTAATAAAACCAAAATCAATTCCACAACAAATTCACACATTTTACCGTTTGTTACAACACATAACCCAAGGAAATTTAATGTTACACCTATTGTACGGCAACTCAGCGACCAACTGAAAATAGATGAAAAATGGGGAAAACTATGAAGAAATATACCTTTATCAGCAGCAAAAGACAACCGAAAAATTTTAGGGGACTGTTATGCAAGTCTAATTTTCAGTAAAAGTCCAACAGAAAAATTTCCACCGTTACTAAATGTGACGATCGGCAATGCGGAACGTGTCCATATTTAAGGGAAGGAAATTTGTTTCAGTGTAACAACAAGGAATTTAAGATGAATTCAGATATGACATGTTTCACCAAAAATGTAATTCATGTAATAACATGCGCTGGTTGTGGAAAACATTATATCGGTGAAACGGGGACTACTCTACGAACTCGTATACGAGTTCATAAACAACACATTTCAGTACCTGAATATAGAATAATTAAAGTTAGTGAACATTTAGATATGTGTGACCACGGGCAATCCAGTGTATTTCCGTTTTATAAACTTTATACAGAAAATACTATTTCCCGAAAAGAAATATAAAGACACTTTATTAAAACTTTAAAACCAGCTCTCAGTAGCTTAAAGTGGAATATGTTTATTGTTATCAGCTATGAGGTCATGATATGCTTAAAGTAAAAACCGTTTCCCTTTATTACTTTATGACATCGTTACGTACGTAAAATGCCAGGACGCCTTTATGACGTAGGGCATTTTTCAAAGCTGATTTAAGTACTGCTCCATATAAGAGTTAGGCAGGTCGTATAATAGGCGTGGTACATGAATATCTTAAAACTGAGAAATTTCTGTTTGAAAACATTTATTTGAGGGTAATATATCTACCAATGGTAACACTTTACCATGTCCTTCATTTAGTGTGTGATCCCATGTCTGAAACCAAATGCACATTCTTGTATGAAAATAACTAAATATGTGCTATTTTCAGAATTCAATAAATCATATTCCCAAATGAATATTAGAAAGTTGGATTTTTTTTTTTAGGTAATCACTATATTCACACTCAATCCTGGGGAGTATCTAAACTTTTGTGTAAATTATTGTTGGCATAGATATCGACTTCTAAAATTTATTAAAAAAACAACATTATTTGCCTATATAGTTCGTCAGTACAACCTCGCATTGGGTCAAATGCTGTCTGACGTGTTTCATACTGATTGTTAAGCCGTTCTTGGCACACTGATTTTGACTGCGGATAACTCTGTTTACCTGATGAGGATACAGGGCTCACGGCGAGTGTAACCGGTCAACAGGGGATGCTTACTCCTCCTACGCACCTGATCCCATCTCTGGTATGTCAAGGGGTCCGTGTTTGCCCAACTATGTATTTTGTATTTCTTATGCAAGGTGAAGATAACGGACAGTGATCAATCTCATAACTCTTATAAGCAATACAAAATAGATAGTTGGGCAGTTATGAGATTGATCACTGTTCGTTATCTTCACCTTGCATTCTGGACAGGAAATTACTATATCCAATGTCATTGAAACAGTAATGAACTCCTTTATTAAACCTTTACAAAGTTACTGCTCAGAATGAAGATTTGCACCTCTGGTTATCCGGGAGGGGGGGGGGGGGGTGCCCCATACCAAACCATATTATACAAATAAATTGCATATCCTAGTTTGTATTTGACCAACCAGAGACTAGACCACGATAAGAATTAGAATAAATTATTTTGGAATATATAGTGTTTCACAAACACATCTTGTTCCTTGAATGTGTTATCAATCTCATAAAAGTGTATCTTAGCCTTAATGATACAATTAATGAGATGAAAGGTTCAGTTCAAATTTGTAAAAGTGGTCATTTTAAAAGAGCTGAAGACAAAATCTACAATAATATTTTTTTTTTCTAATTGACACGATGTAAAATCTTTAGCTAGGCGATACTGCATTTATTAAACATTAACCCGTGTATGCACGGGTGGATATAAGATAAGTATAGCGAATTTGGAAGTAAAAATCAGACATTGGAGTTTTGAAGTCTTAATTGAATAAAAGAAGAAAGTACATGCATTATTATTGATTGTATGGGGCTTTGGTGCGATTGTTTCGTCTTTGAAAGTGGAAGTTGTATACTGAATAATGCATAAATTTGACATCTCCATATATAAGTGAAATACTTTTGAAATTTTGTTAAACTATCCTTTTAAACTAGAACCTGTTAGTTATTTCGATGAATGTTGATTCAACTCTTTTAAAAGATATGCAATTATTGCCAATACAATTTGTGCTACATGTACAATATACATATAGAAATAATGCACATTTGAACAAAATAATGATAATAAAAAAACAACAACAATACATTGATTGAATTAAAGAGTTTTTATGATTTGAGTACAATTGTACTTGCACGATGTATGATAAAAACGAGATTTACTTGAAAACGATGTGAAATTCAGGTTTCCTGTTATTTTAGCTCACTTAAGCATAACAAAGCATCGTTGGGTGAAGAGAATTCTAGTTTGTTGAAATGAAGGGTCATGTCCCTTTCAAATCACAAAAATAGTTCGGAGTCACTTTAATAAAAATATTCTCATGGGAAAAGCTGAGATTTTCATGAAAGCCTCCCGACATAGTGGTTATTCAAGTTTGTTAAAATCATGACCCCCGGGGGTATGTTGGGGCCACAATACAAGATCGAAGTTATACACGGGAATATATAAAGAGCACTGGGCCAGAAGAGTGGAGATTTACCTGAAAGGTTCCTGATATAGAGTTAGATTCAAATTTGTTCAGCTCATGGCCCCGGGGGTAAGGTGGGACCACAAAAGGGGATCAAAGTTTTACATGCAGTTATATAGGAAAATCATCTTCTCCAGAACCACTAGGCCAATTTCAATCAAACTTAGATTAAATCATCCTTGGGTGAAGGGGATTCAAGTTTGTTCAAATGAAGGGTCATGCCCCCTTCAAAAGGGAATAATCATAAAAATGCGAAAATTGGTTGGCATCATTTAAAAATCTTTTCAAGATTCACAGGGCCAGAAAAGCTGAAATTTACAAGAAAGCTTCCTGATAAAATGGAAATTCAAGTTTGTAAAAATCATGACCCCTGGGGATGATTTTCTATTCAATAGAAATACTAATAGTAACAATATTTTTTTCCACTATTATATTGACTTCAGTTGAATATGTCAATAAAACAGTTTTTATTTTTTGTCTAAAATATTTACTCCTTCTGCATGGATTCAGAATTTGAAAAGAAATAACATTTTCTTTTCCATGCCAACGAACATTCTCATATCAAATTTTTAGAAATTTAAAATCCTAACATCAATAGCAGTAAGTTGTCAAGATGATATACTTAGATTACAAAGAAAATTGTATTTTGAATTGCAATGAAATATGCACCTCTACTGGCATATCATGACGAAATGCATCATTTTGTTTCCATGGAAACACAGCTTAGAAGAAAGATTCCTTAATATGTCTCTTTGTTATATGACAACACTACAAGCTACATGTGGGAATTTTTATCCAAAATTCAAATTTGCCTCTAAAATAGCCTTTTTAGAATGTATCAAATACACATATTTTCCAGACAGAAATAAAACCATAATAGAAATATTCAAACCATTAACAAAATATCAAACTAAATAACAAAAATACTACAAAATATTATTTTATGATGATATGATATGAAATCAAACAACTAAATCCAGCATATTTGAATAAAAATTGTCATTTTTCATTTGAAAATGGACATATCTATTCTATGACCTGAATGATATGCACGGGTTAACATGGCAATGGGAGTTGCATAGCAACCAAACTATGATGGTTTTACATTACTCATGTGGGATTAAGTTGATGTGCCATTTAAAGAAAAATTCTGACAGTGCGTGCCGGATCCCTTATTTAAATGTTTAAATGGTTTCAAAGAATGGCTGTCAATGAGAAATTATTACAATTTTAAACGCAATTTTTAGTAACAAGTATGCATTTACACATTTATTTTTTCATTTACAAGCATAACTAAGATAAATAATTTTATGACTAATAGTGTTAGATATATCCAGTCTTGGGTGTTTAGATTTTTTCACCTGAGAAAGTTTGAAAAAAGGGGAAATCCGAATTTGACTTATTACTGATTATCTCCCTTTTTTCTTGGACATTGACCATACATTACAATTGACATTAACGTATTTTCTTTTATATCAACAATTTCTTTAAACTGTATATTTCATTACAATAAATCTATTTTAAAACAATTATATCAAATTTGTGCGTTATTTTTTTTTAAACCTCGCCATGAAATACTTGGATAATAGCCATTGAATATGTCTTAAACTGGGTGATCGTTACTATGAAAACCAAACAGGTGGAAGAAAAAAATATTGAGGTTATATTTTCGCTTCTAAAGGCAAAGGGTATCACCATGCCAAGTTTTGTCAAAATCTGACTCTTACATGGAGTAGTACTGAGGATTATGAAATGAAAGCGTTTCCGTTAAAATTTTAACTTTGTGTACCGTTTATTTTACTTCTTGTGATATAAGACTGCACCGTATGCAAATTATGTCGAGCTAGAGTGTGTTTGTTCGTAAATACCCATACCTGGTTTTGTCTATCGCTGTCCACGATTCAAAAATTGCGCTCAAAATGGATACTGGAGAAGTCGGACTATAACAAAATCTGACTATAACAAAGTCGGCCCATCGCGGACTCGGCCTATTACGGACTTGGCCTATTCATTTCTTTACAAGTGTCCCCCACCCCTTTTTTTATTTAGTTCTTTGATAGAATAGTATTAAATTTATCTTTTAAAGATAGAATAGTATATATTCGAAAGCTTGAAATTATAGTGTAACGTGTTACTGGGTTCTTTACAAGAGATGGGGTCATATATTTATAATTTTCCTCTTACTCTACTTGATTGACCATTAACATATTTTTTTCTATCTCTCTGCCCGAGTGTTGATTGGTACCGAGTTACTTATTTCGGGTTTCTAATCATATACATAGGGTAGTTCGCTGGCTGTGCTAATTGCACCATGTTTCTGAGCCAAGTTCCCATTGCTTAGTGAAACTACAGAGTGCCTCACACTTATTAAGGATAATTGCACCCAGTACCCCACTGCAATTCCTTAAGCTCTTTCCACTAATGCTTACTCTTTTTCTCCCTAGCCTATTTCTTATTTCTATTCTTGTCCTACCTATTCGTTCTTCTCGCTTCTGGAGTTGTTAACATCAGACTGACTGATTTCTCGACTGCAGGCTCTTATATAGTACTGGACCAAGTCTATCCAAAGAGGGGCGATCAAATCCTTGGACTATTCTTTTGCAAATCACTTCTGCGTTTGGAAGACATGGACCTAACACACTATAACTATTCATCATCCCAATATCTTATACCGGACACTGTGATTTAACACATACACACACACACACACACACACATGTTCAGACGCCGTTCACTCAACATTCATTCTACGCTCAGAAACTTTTCGTTCACTGCTCGTTCACCATTCAAGTGGGGAAGAAGAACGTTTCTGGGACTGCAGTTACGATCCTTCTTTAACATTCACATACCTTTGTTCAGATTTGGTAAAGTAGCATGGACGATAGGAAGATTATTTAATTCTTGACAACTGGTGTTCATGCCTTTAAATCCCTCCGTAGGACAGGTTCGCATAACACCAAGAGCTGAAATATTATAACATCGCTGTATTCATGAACTTTATATATATATATATACAGATGACTCTCGATGGCTCGAACTTCGATCTCTTGAAGTTCTTGGTCTCTTGAAGTGAAATCATGGTCCCGATTTTTTTCTCTATATAACAAAGCAAATTTACTTTCAATCTCTCGAACGTTCGATCTCTCGAAATGAAGTTGGGTCCTTTAAAACACATTTCCTTTGTTTTTCACTCTCGATCTCTCGAAGTGGTGGCAGCGTATACCCACCGTTACCCAAGCGTGTAATAATTTCCGCTGGGGCCTTACCTGGATTTTGTTGAATGCCGGAGGGGTAATTAGGTGTTTACATAGTTCAAACATCGTCCGTGCGTCTTTGAGGAGGTGGCACATTGGATAATTGGTCAGTTTACACTTTGCACTAGGGTTTTGTGTCGTGGTGATCAAAATTATACATAATCCGACTATGAATAAAATATATAATTTGTTTTGACTTGACAACGAGAGAGTAAGTTTTATACAAAATTTTTCGAGTTTGTTCTTTGTGTAAAGTTACTCTAACACATCGTTTTACTCAATCGTTAGAATTTTTGCTTTGGGTAAAGCGACATAACATTGTGCTCTGTCTAGCTTGTGATATTAAAGCGTCATCGGAACCTGTTTTTTTATGCCTATCTATGCATGATTAAAGAACAAATAAATACATAAACTTTGAAATGTTTTTATTAATGCAAAATAAGGTTTTGTATTTTGATATCAAAGTACCTGACGAATATGAAGGAAAACATGTCAAAACGATATCATATGATCTTGTTGGTATACATTTCCGGTTATTGTAAAATCTGAACCATGCAGGCGGACCTTCAATTTCCGAATTTCGATCTCTCGAACTCTCGATTTCTCGAAGTTTTATCAAGGTCCCTTGAACTTCAAGTTATCGAGAGTCACCTTTATATATATATATATATATATATATATATATATATATATATATATATATATACATTATTATTATTATATATATTATATATATATTCTGTGCTTGATATTAAATATTTCTTCACTGAGGGCAGTTATGTTCATTTAAGAGTTCATTGCTATTTCTTTGCTTTATATGAAATATTTCGAATGCAATTTGCATCATGTATGATCCTCTTGAATTTACGTTATATAACTGCATCCCATTTCCATTCTCAATGACCGTGTAGCACGTGACAGCGTGGCGAGAATTCCATCGTCACCGAAAGCAAGTTTGTCGATTTGCCTAGATGGTCGAGCAGTCTAGCACGCTGGTTACATGCTGCTAGGAGATTTGTTTCCGCAGGTCGTGAGTTCAACCCAGGGTAGGGGCGGAAGTGTGTATCAAAATAAAGTGAAATTTTCGGTGCTTGATATTAAATATTTCTTCACTTAGGGCAGTTATGATCATTTAAGAGTTCATTGCTATTTTTGCTTTATATATATATATATATATATATATATATATATATATATATTACCTTTTCCAGCCAAAGGGAGACATTGTTGCTCCGCTGAACTATCCTTCTGAAGGGAAAATATCCCCATACTGCTTGATTCATCTTTGCTCAAGGCAGCTGATATATAATATTGTAACATCGCTGCATTCATGAACTTTAGCTATATATATATCTATCTGAAATGCGTCACGGTACGCTGATTTAGATAGACCTCTGAGGCTTATAAGGTTGTGAGGTGAATAGTACCTTTTCCAGCTAATGGAAGACATTGTTGTATCGCGGAACTCTCATTCTGAAGAGAAAATATTCCCATACTGCTTGATTCATCTTTGCTCAAGGCAGCTGAAATATAATATTGTAACTTCGGTGCATTCATGAACGTAAGCTATATATATATATATATATATATATATATATATATATATATATATATAACACGCTGATTTAGATAGACCTCTGAGGTTTATAAGGTTGTGAAGTGAATACTACCTTTTCCAGCCAATGAGAGACATTGTTGTTCCACGGAACTCTCATTCTGAAGAGAACATTTTCCCATACTGCTAGATTCATCTTTGCTCAAGGCAGCTGAAATATAATATTGTAACTTCGGTGCATTCATGAACTTAAGCTATATATATATATATATATATATATATATATATATATATATATATATAGACCTCTGAGGCTTATAAGGTTTAATACTATGTTATGATGTTACAATATTATATATCAGCTGCCTTATATATATATATATATATATATATATATATATATATATATATATATATATATATATATATAACACGCTGATTTAGATAGACCTCTGAGGCTTATAAGGTTGTGAGGTGAATACTACCTTTTCCAGCCAATGAGAGACATTGTTGTTCCACGGAACTCTCATTCTGAAGAGAACATTTTCCCATACTGCTAGATTCATCTTTGCTCAAGGCAGCTGAAATATAATATTGTAACATCGCTGCATTCATGAACTTTAGTTATATATATATATATAGATAGATAGATAATAATTACTTTTCGTAATGATCGGTAAAAGTATAGGTAAAAATAAAAAAGATACACGAAGACGTTTAGTAAAGCTTTAGCGCTTTCATTTCAAATATTCAGAAGCTTTACATTTAGTAACATAGCGACGTTAAGTCACAAACAGCGTAACGTTAAACTTAAACAAATCTAAACGTCATTACATACTGACTGTTGAAATGTATTGTTCATTTTGACGTCATAGCAAAGCAAAACGAAATTTCGACGTCATAAGACACTGAACGTTAAAACATAGTGTTTACAGTGATGTCATTTTAAAGTAATGTTGTTATATATATATATATATATATATATATATATATATATATATATCAGTACACCAAAAATGGTAATTAAAGCATGCTTATGAGGTTGTGAGGTGAGTACTACCTTTTCCAGCCAGTGGGAAACTCAAATTCTGAAGAGAATATATTCCAATACTGCTTGATTCAGCTTTGCTCAAGGCAGAGGATTGATTTCTCAATGTCAGCTACAATAAACTCGAAAACAATTACGTGGCATACCAAGACATTCATATTCATACATTCTGTATGAAAGGTGAAGATAACGAACAGTGATAAATCTCATAACTCCTACAAGCAATACAAAATAGATAGTTGGGCAAACACAGACCCCTGGACACACCAGAGGTGGGATCAGGAGTCGTATGCATAAACATTCTTAAGTCCTTAAGCATATACTTAAGTATGAATTTCTTGCTTAGCAGGTTGAGATTTTACTTAGCATATTGCTTAGCAGATTGCATAAAACTTCTTAACTCTTAAGTATATGCTTAAAGTTAAGCATGGTCTTTACTTGTCTTAAGTTCTTAAGCATATTGCTTAGCAAGAACAAAATGGCTGACAGAAAACAGAGAACATTCAAACCACGAATCAATCCCTTAGAATCAATGACAGCAGCAGAACTGCAGCACAGATTTAGATTTGATCAGGAAGGAATTGAATTTATAACAGATTTAATTCAAAATGACATTATGCCTTTGACCAACAGAAATCACAGTGTACCTGCAATTGTGCAAGTCATGGTTGCCTTGAGATACTATGCTACAGGTAAGATGCAGCTATGTAGTGGTGACAACTTTGGTCTTCACCAGTCAACAGTTTCAAGAATAATTCAAAGAGTTACTACCGCTCTTGTTCAACCAAATATTGTCAAGCGATTCGTTTCCTTTCCAATGGACCCAGGAACTATTCGAAAGCACCAGGTTGACTTTTTTGCCATTGCTGGTTTCCCTGGCGTGGTTGGGGCGATTGATGGAACTCATGTGCGAATTATAGCTCCCAGTGAACACGAAGTGGAGTATGTCAACCGGAAAAACTTTCACAGTATAAATGTACAGATTGTATGTGATGCCAGTTATAAGATTTTAGACATCGTGGCAAGCTGGCCGGGAGCGACTCACGATGCCAGAATACTGAGGGAGAGTGGTCTATTTCAGCTCTTTCAACGACGTTTATTGCCCGTGAAATGCCATCTTCTCGGTGATAGCGGTTATCCTGGGAAAGACTGGCTGCTGACACCTTTTTTAAATCCACAAACTGGTCCACAGTCACAGTACAACAGGTAAGGAAATTAGGGCCTAATATAAATCGGAGCACTTTGAAAAATAAACACTTATCGCTTATATTACGAGAAATATTCTCATATTCTCTAACAGCACACCCATCATGTTAACATGTATTATGAAGGTGAAATCGAAGAATTATCCAGTGAATCCAATGATGTTGCAGTATATATAGCATGTATTTATTTTATTTTTGACTGAGAGGGAGATAGACAGCTAAGCACGTAACATCGTTTTTTTTTGGGGGGGGGGGGGACCTCATTCATTAGTCCTAACCCGGACCAGCCGAAAAATTTAGCATGTAAAGAAAACAAAATGGGAAATAAAAAACAGAATCAGAATGAACGGGGATGGATAATTAATCAGAAAGAAATTATACTTTCAAGATTTATATTGAACGTATTAAACTTCCCGTATCTGCATACAATCATGAATATTATAATCAATGATTGCCCATGCGCTCTCTCTCTCTCTCTCTCTCTCTCTCTCTCTCTCTCTCTCTCTCTCTGTTGCTTTCATTATCTAATACATCTAAAGATTAAATTAAAGATTTTAATAATCAATAGCGTATATGAATAAAAGCAAATAATCGTTAAGTCATTTCTGTTTATATTGATATTAGTCTTTTTCATGAACTACATCTAGTTGCATTTGACACCGAAGATTTACATCCTTAAATATTGATTACAAGCACGTAGAATCGGAGAGGGTGTAATTTGAAAACTTGAAAGTTAAGGATTTAGCCTTGTAGCTTGTAGCGACCTACCCACTGCACGATTTAAGAAATTGAAGTCGGAAGGGGGAATTGAGACAGTTTCAGACTACTACCCCCCCCCCCTCCCCTCACACACACACACACATGCTCCCAATTTAAGGTTTACGTAATCGGACAATTTAAGCAACATTTTTGTTATTATTTTATTGCTTGTCAAGAAATTTACACAACTTAACCGGCAACATACCCCTTCTGATACATTGAAAAATATAAGTAATGTTAGCACGGGGCTCTATAAAGTTCAATCTGCAGTTTGGTCATACTTCGTCATTCAATAACTTATTCAAAATTTTAAAAAATGTTTGTCGGGTTAGCGGTACTATG
Organism: Ostrea edulis; assembly: GCF_947568905.1. NCBI lineage: Eukaryota > Metazoa > Mollusca > Bivalvia > Ostreida > Ostreidae > Ostrea > Ostrea edulis. Next base: position 73,497,498 of record NC_079166.1, on the reverse strand, counting down.
ATGTATGACTATAACAATGACCTGTGTATAACTTGTACATTCCATGCAAATTCGAAGGGGTTTTCGCCTCAGTAGAACAATGGGGGTCAGCTAATCCGTGTATTTGAAATCAACAGAAGTGCTTAGCTTCTTGCGGAAAGTTTGAAATATATTGGGTCGGCGCAAGATACCCGTGATCTTAGACTAGATCTGATATCGCGCCGACCCAATATATTTCACAGTTTTCATAAGAGTCAAAACCCAAACTAGCTAACCGTAATTTAGTTATACTGTGACAAAGACCCTAGGAATTTGCATGGTATATACTTATTATACAAAAATCATTGAATTATCAGACACTCCCGATGAACATTTTTTTTATGAAAACCTCTATCAAAGTACATCGAACATAAGTCTCGGTCAAATGTAATTAACTCGGAATTTTAAAAATAAATCATTCGATGGTTTGTATTTTTGCTTCTATTAATTACGTAATAAATTAATTCCAATTTGTTAATCATCGACAATGCTTTAATTTCTATATTGGATCAAGTTATATTTGTCAAGATGCAAAACACAATATGATGGTAGTAATTATGTTAAACAGCGCATTTGTCAGAGAAAGAGAGAGAGAGAGAGAGAGAGAGAGAGAGAGAGAGAGAGAGAGAGAGAGAGCACATCGGTAATTATTAGATATCCCAATCACATGTTGTACATGTATGTTTTTCATTTACTGAATATACTAATTCGCATTCAAAACAGGAATTGCCTGCAAGTACGCATTATTTAAACATAGAATTTAAGAATATTTTAATGAAGAAAGAAAACTATTAAAGAAAAAATTTCGAAACCAGGTTTTCTTAAAAACATAATATATAGTGTTTGCTATCGTTAGAATTGGCTCAAAATGCTGAAAAACAATATAAGTATCAGGAGGGAAAATATTGACATTTTTTTCTTTTCTTAAAATTCCACCCTTATCTTCATTATTTGACCTGCGGCACATTTTCACATCTCCCGCAAGGCCCGTGGCTAGAACAAAGCTTTTAGCAGCTGTGTGTATTCGCAAATAACACACACCGTGGAACACGGAGGACACGGTGTATCTCCGTGGATTTTCCACCGTGGTTTTTCCACGGTGGGGTGTATAAAACTCGTGTCGTGTACTGTATATTCAAAACACTAACGCATTCTGGATTCTAGTATCCATCTTCATGTGGATATACTTTGGAACTGCATATTTTCATTCACACACATTTATTTTTCTTCTCTCTATCTATATATGGATGTAACACACACCTCTGACACCCCCCCCCCCCAATTATTTTTCTCAAAGTATATCTTCATTTTTAAAAGGTCGCATAAGTGCACTCGCACCCTTGTTGAGAGAACAATTGGTCACTTAAAAAGACGGTTCCATGTTCTTCATGGAGAAATACGTCAGCATCCTCAACGTGCCAGCAATGTCATCATAGCATGCGGAGTTTTACATAACATCGCAAAAATGTTCAATCTGCCCCTCCCTGACGATGATGACAACACAGATGCTTACAATGACAATAGAAATGCCAATGACCACATAGTTGCAGATATCCAGGGTACAGATGGTCGAGCTTACAGAAACCACATTGTTTCTGCTCATTTTATGTAAACAGGTATGTGGTCACTGCGTAACAGTAAATGAAAAGATACAAATAATTAAAAAAGTACTGGTAACATTATTTAATTCAAGATTATAGAACTATTTGATAATTACTAAATGTGAGTAAATTCGTGTCAAAGCGCTTATAATTCACTACTTGTATCTACTCCTTCAATTCTTTCAATCTGAAGTCGTATAAACTTGTTTCGGAGGGTGAGATTCTCAATTTCTAGTTCTAGCTTCTGCTTTTGCAGATGCGGGTCAATTACAGTGTGGGTGCAAACATTGGTAGGACATGCGTTTGGCTGTGGGATAATTGATGCGTTCGAATGTTGGGATAGAAGAATACTTGCTAGTATAAAAAAAAATATAAAACTAGGCAATTATGTGTAATTTCGAAATTAACGCAAGTATTTATTCTTTAGAAATAAAAGAAAATAATTCATACTCAAATGCATCAAGGAATCAAAGACTGTCTGAAGTTTGTAATCAGTGGCGGATCCAGAGGGGATCCGGGAGTTAGAACACCCCCCCCCCCTTTCGTCACATGATTTTGCTAAAGAAAAGTATAAATTACGCATCTTTAAGATGTACCTCCAATTTTGAAAACCAGAATTAATTGTAACTCCCCCCCCCCCTTCAAAATTCCTCGATCCGCCCTGGTAATAATTAGATGATGAAAAATTGTTTGAAAAATTCCTTTTTAAGTGCCTGTATTGCATAGATAGGGCCAGCTTTGGGTGGGTAATTATTGGGGAAAAAATCACACATCATAATAATTATGTATTTTCTGTATAATCTAGAAAACGCACAGCTTGTTCAACATAATTCAAATCAAACCACAAACCATGGGACATCCTATATTTATTTCTACCTTACAAAGTCTTACTTATTCTATCAAATTTAAGATGAAATCACCAAGGTTGTTTTTTTAATTAGTCGTTAGGTAAATTAAATCAAGGTAGATCTATTCTCATTCTGAACTTTTGTCATAATTTAGAGATTTCATAGTTAAAAAAGCAGGTGTCCGGGTAGGGCGGAGTTAGCGCTCTAGCTTCTACAGTAACAGTTGCGACCCGAGTTCGATCCCCTAGTGCCAATATCCGTGCATCAAAGGGCCCCATTGCAAATCAATTTCGAGCTTCCGTGGGTTATCCCTGTACTTTATGCATGCACATTATATTTATTTAGAAGGGTCATATCGATCAAAGGTTTTACATTATTTATATTTTTCTGTCATTAAGTTAAATTAAAAATTTCTCAAAATAGCAATGGCTTATACCGCACCTATGTAAGCTAACTTTCCACACTTACTTTTTCATGATTTATAAGGATGACCGGAAGAGGGGGGGGGGGCAAAAAAGGGACATAACCTTTGAATAATATTACGTCATTTCAGTCAATGACGATGCATATTTCGACATTTTGTTTACTGTGTATAACTTTGTGCAGACTGCGATATTCGAATTTGTTGAGGATTTGATTGCTGAATACAGAAACAACATATGATATTGGGCCTGTTTGGATACATACTAGATGGTACGGTATGATAACATACAATTAGGCTACCCTCGAGTGCCTAGGTCTAGGAAGTTTATGAAAACCTGGAACCTATAAGATATATTTATTTATAAATGCGATAGTAAAGAAATATAGTTCATCATCAGCACATTACGGGGAATGGATTTAGTGCCTGTCTTGTTCGTGTATGTTTTTCAAGCAAATTTGAAATGCATACTATATACTATATAGATTTAATATATATTCGTTTACCCGTTTGTTTCACACTACGTCGTGCGTCTGCCAGCTCTGCTTTCCCCTTCATCTGTATATTTAATCCGAGATTCCTCTGACTCTTAACCCCGCTTTTATTTTGTGACTTCTGCGGGGGAGAGTCAAAGCGGACTCCATATTGAAAAGTGGGAATTCAGCGACACCAGCTGGTGTCGCTGCTTTACCTACCTCTTACAACTTTATTTCGCGGATCTATCTTCCAAGACGTGAGAAATCAGTTAACGGAAGATAAATCGATAAATAGATCATGATTAATACGATGCTATCGCCGTTTAAACGGCCCTAACACCGACAAATGGAGCATCACTTGAATTAGGTCGCCGCCTCGCCATTTGATTTCTTTGCGCATGACGTCAGCACATGTAAACACAAAATTCCATCGTTTAAACGGCGATAGCATCGTATTAATCATGATGTATTTGTAGAATAACCTTCCGATAACTGAATCCTCGCGTCTTAGAAGATGGGTCCGCGAAATAAAGTTGTAAGAGGTAGGTAAAGCAGCGACACCAGCTGGTGTCGCTGAATTCCCACTTTTCAAGATGGAGTCCGCTCTGACTCTCCCCCGCACATGTCAAATATAAAAGCGGGGGTAAGAGTCAGAGGAATCTCGGATTACTGTATACTGTGCCATTTCTTCTCAACCTCCTCCACCGTTCGCTTGGTGGAGGAAGAGGCATTGATGGCATCTGTGATTTTCCTCCAAACAACTAAGAAAAGAAAACCGAATTGGACAGCAGATGAATGCTTGTTTTTAAACAAGTGTGTAGAAGAACATAAAAGTGTCCTTCGAGCTAAATTCGGAACGGGGATTACGACATCAAAGAAACGGGAGATTTGGAGGAAAATCACAGATGCCATCAATGCCTCTTCCTCCACCAAGCGAACGGTGGAGGAGGTTGAGAAGAAATGGCACAATATACAGATGAAGGGGAAAACAGAGCTGGCAGACGCATGACGTAGTGTGAAACAAACGGGTAAACGAATATATATTAAATCTATATAGTATATATATAGTATGCATTTCAAATTTGCTTGAAAAACATACACGAACAAGACAGGCACTAAATCCATTCCCCGTAAGTAAGACTTTGTAATGTAGAAATAAATATAGGATGCCCCTTGGTTTCTGGTTTGATTTGAATTATATTAACAAGTTGTGTGTTTTCTAGATTATACAGAAAATACATAATTATTATGATGTGTGATTTCCCCCCAATAACTACCCACCCAAAGCTGGCCCTATCTATGCAATACAGGCACTTAAAAAGGAATTTGGCAAACAATTTTTCATCATCTAATTATTACCAGGGCGGATCGAGGAATTTTGAAGGGGGGGGGGGTACAATTAATTCTGGTTTTCAAAATTGGGGGTACATCTTAAAGATGCGTAATTTATACTTTTCTTTAGCAAAATCATGTGACAAAAGGGGGGGGATCTAACTCCCGGATCCCTTCTGGATTCGCCACTGATTACAAACTTCAGACAGTCTTTGATTCCTTGATGCATTTGAGTATGAATTATTTTCTTCTATTTCTAAAGAATAAATACTTGCATTAATTTCGAAATTACACATAATTGACTAGTTTAGCATTTTTTTATACTAGCAAGTATTCTTCTATCCCAACATTCGAACGCATCAATTATCCCCCCCCCCTCCCCCATTAGGCAACCGGTCCAAGCTGCTACCATCTCTATGTGCAATATCGATTGATAGATATATTATAGGACTGAACATTCTTTTTAAAGAATTTATCGATGTGTAAACTCTGGACATTTTACTCACAAACGGAGTAAAAGTGCAAGGCACTTTTATGTTAAGTTTGTGTGTAAAATGTTCAGAATTTACACATAATAAATTCTTCCAAAAAAAAAAATGTTTGATTCCCTGTATTATCAATTTCAAAAATTTGAATAGTTTTCCCGCACTGTGTTATTTGTTTTCAGGCGAGTGCATGTACGTATGCATAGCGTTTTGTGATTTATTGATGTGTAAATTCACGATTAGATTTGTTTTTGTCCAATCAAAACAATTGTAATAAATAACATTAGAATTATACTACATTATTTATCATTACTTGTTTTGGCACCAGCGTATTTTGTTTAATTTTGTAGGCGGTGGACCAGCGGGAAAACCTTTAACGCCATTAGCAGAAGCAGTTGGGAGTGTTATTGGTACCAACAATATAAGTATCAGTGGGATCCCTGGTACAGTTGACACAACATATATAATGCTCGACAGACCAAAGATCAGCACGGAAACCACAGCGAGTACGATGTATGTTCAGGAATTTTATACACCATTTCTTAATTCTTGGATTGAAAATTGAAAAAAAAAAATTTTTTTATCCATGTATAAGAATTCGATTCCTTTTATTTCAGTGAATCAGATGGCCTTGTGACTCAAGATCTCCATGTCATCAGCACCAGTGAATCTGGAGATGGGCAGCAACAAATAAACTTTGTTACTGTCCCACAGCCAAACGCATGTCCTACCAATGTTTGCACCCACACCGTAATTGACCCGCATCTGCAAAAGCAGAAGCTAGAACTAGAAATTGAGAATCTCACCCTCCGAAACAAGTTTATACGACTTCAGATTGAAAGAATTGAAGGAGTAGATACAAGTAGTGAATTATAAGCGCTTTGACACGAATTTACTCACATTTAGTAATTATCAAATAGTTCTATAATCTTGAATTGAATAATGCTGCCAGTACTTTTTTAATTATTTGTATCTTTTCATTTACTGTTACGCAGTGACCACATACCTGTTTACATAAAATGAGCAGAAACAATGTGATTTTTGTAAGCTCGACCATCTGTACCCTGGATATCTGCAGCCATGTGGTCATTGGCATTTCCATTGTCATTGTAAGCATCTGCGTTGTCATCATCGTCAGGGAGGGGCAGATTGAACATTTTTGCGATGTTATGTAAAACTCCGCATGCTATGATGACATTGCTGGCACGTTGAGGATGCTGACGTATTTCTCCATGAAGAACATGGAACCGTCTTTTTAAGTGACCAATTGTTCTCTCAACAAGGGTGCGAGTGCACTTATGCGACCTTTTAAAAATGAAGATATACTTTGAGAAAAATAATTGGGGGGGGGGGTGTCAGAGGTGTGTGTTACATTCATATATAGATAGAGAAGAAAGAGAGATGTGTGTGAATGAAAATATGCAGTTCCAAAGTATATCCACATGAAGATGGATATTAGAATCCAGAATGCGTTAGTGTTTTAAATATACTTTTGAGTTGTATATTTTCTTTCTTTCTTTTTTTTAATCTATTACTTTTGTACTCTATGTTAGTCCCTAAGCCATGTTTTTTCTAAAGTTTTAAAGATACACGCATGTCAACAACAAAAATTCGACTTGTATCTTTCGTAATAGTTAACATGAATGATATCTATGTTTGTTATGCAGAATGGGGCGAGCGAATTTAAACTGGGTCGAAATGCCTCGGTACCGTTTACCGAAAGCAGCAACCCCAACAATCTGGATGAACAGCAGTGTCCTCATCATGATGGGTGTGCTGTTAGAGAATATGAGAATATTTCTCGTAATATAAGCGATAAGTGTTTATTTTTCAAAGTGCTCCGATTTATATTAGGCCCTAATTTCCTTACCTGTTGTACCGTGACTGTGGACCAGCTTGTGGATTTAAAAAAGGTGTCAGCAGCCAGTCTTTCCCAGGATAACCGCTATCACCGAGAAGATGGCATTTCACGGGCAATAAACGTCGTTGAAAGAGCTGAAATAGACCACTCTCCCTCAGTATTCTGGCATCGTGAGTCGCTCCCGGTCAGCTTGCCACGATGTCTAAAATCTTATAACTGGCATCACATACAATCTGTACATTTATACTGTGAAAGTTTTTCCGGTTGACATACTCCACTTCGTGTTCACTGGGAGCTATAATTCGCACATGAGTTCCATCAATCGCCCCAACCACGCCAGGGAAACCAGCAATGGCAAAAAAGTCAACCTGGTGCTTTCGAATAGTTCCTGGGTCCATTGGAAAGGAAACGAATCGCTTGACAATATTTGGTTGAACAAGAGCGGTAGTAACTCTGAATTATTCTTGAAACCGTTGACTGGTGAAGACCAAAGTTGTCACCACTACATAGCTGCATCTTACCTGTAGCATAGTATCTCAAGGCAACCATGACTTGCACAATTGCAGGTACACTGTGATTTCTGTTGGTCAAAGGCATAATGTCATTTTGAATTAAATCTGTTATAAATTCAATTCCTTCCTGATCAAATCTAAATCTGTGCTGCGGTTCTGCTGCTGTCATTGATTCTAAGGGATTAATTCGTGGTTTGAATGTTCTCTGTTTTCTGTCAGTCATTTTGTTCTTGCTAAGCAATATGCTTAAGAACTTAAGACAAGTAAAGACCATGCTTAACTTTAAGCATATACTTAAGAGTTAAGAAGTTTTATGCAATCTGCTAAGCAATATGCTAAGTAAAATCTCAACCTGCTAAGCAAGAAATTCATACTTAAGTATATGCTTAAGGACTTAAGAATTTTTATGCATACGACTCCTGGTGCCTAGGAGGAGTAAGCATACCCTGTCGACCGGTCACACACGCCGTGAGCCCCATATCCTGTTCAGGTAAACGGAGTTATCTGCAGTCAAAATCAGTGTGCCAAGAACGGCTTAACAATCGGTATGAAACACGTCAGACAGCATTTGGCCCAATGGTAGGTTGTATTAACAAACTAGATCGTTATAACGACCATAGAATTTGCAAAATGCTCACTTCAATCGAGACTTTTGAAACCCCTGTACCATCAACTTGTTTGTCAGTAGCTTACCTAGATTTAAAAACGGCTTATACGCAGAACAAGCTCTTGCATATCGAATCAGTTGAGATATATAAACACCATATGCAGGTGATAATGGAATATTGCTACATAAATATGGGAAGTTGACGATAGAGAAGCTGAAATCATCCCGTTTGTCATACAGTTGAGTTGTCAATTTGCCGTTTATGTCTTTCAATAAAATATCTAAGTATGAAGCCGAAGTGGACGACTCTGTGGTGTCCTTTATTTGGAGCTCACAGGGATATATCAAATCGACATATGAATGGACGTTATTATTGTTAATAGACAAAACGTCATCGATATATCAAAATGTCGAATTGAAGGCCACGGCGAGAGATTGTTTCTTCTCACAATTCGTGCCCATGAGAATTCCAACAGACTGTTGGAAGACCTGATCATCAAATACCACGAAGATATTGTCAATGAGAAACTCTACAATATTTTTTTATTTCAACTATGTATATGATTATACATGATGACATTAACTGCATCAAAACATAAATAACAACAGCTATTTAAATCGCTGACCTACATCCACGACGAAGAATGACTATTTAGTTATAAGTGCCAGGGTGTGCGAAACCAAACGTGTATTGTAAGCTTAAATACCAGCTTAATTTCCAAATACAGTTTCTACATTTAATGATTCAGCAAACTTGAGAAAAGGGTAAACACGGCCTGCTGGAAACGCCAAAAATGGGATTCAGTATCAAGGAAGCATCCACATCCATCGAAAGCCCTGTGTCTTGATCGGGTAAGCATCACAATGTTTCCATGTTTATTATTTACGGAAAAAAAACTGACTTCTTATCAAATGTACAATAGGGTTAAAATGTCCATGCATTTAACAAATTTAGTTTTACGGGAATTACTCAACATCACGACAGAGGTCACTGATGTTTGAATAATGTCGAGGTCAATCATGTTTATCTTTCAAATGAATTACATTTCTTTCATTATTGATATGCTCTACTCCCTATTTTTCATCGAAATGTTATGCATGTCCAATAAATCTATCTTTCAATCACATTTTATAAATTATTTTATCGAAATTCGATATCAATGTTTAAAGCAAATCAGCATTAACAATAATTGATATTCAATCGATATTTCATTATCATGTCGGGTTTGACCGGTTAACATGCTTACTCCTCCTAGACACCTTACTCCGCGTCTGGTATGTCCTGGGGTCCTAATGTTAATTCTTTAATGGAATTATGAGATTTATAAATGTTGTTATCTTCAGATTTCCATTACAGGTTACAAGTGCACTTTCATAAAAAGGTAGATACTTGTATTTGCGGAGTGACATAATTTTAGTGCTGGTTTTCAAATACCAAATTTAAAAAAAAAATGTGTACTTCAAGTTTTGTTCATTTACCTCTTCGGGTAAGCCAGTCTCCACGGTAACTTTATAACATGGGCATATCAGTAACAGGAGTAAAGCGAGAACGATCCATATCATCCGCTTGCTTTCCTTATTTTCAAGAACTCTACTTTTCTTCACTGCCACTGAAACATAGTTATGCAGTAATATATGCTTTTATTTACACATCATCCTTCAAAATCAGTATTTATTAAACATGTTCACAATTAAAGCTCAAAGGAGACGGTTTTTAACATTATAACACTTTTAAATGATCGATACATTTCGTTATGTTGCTGTAAATGATTAAAATTGTCATGTCTGTGATGAACCTGATGCAAATAAAACAAAACAACTTGATGGATTCTTCATTGATTTATAAACAAGCTGTCTTGAAAGTCGCATATCTTTGTGTAAACGTATTCCCTTTTCCATTTTGTTTTACAAAAAGTACAAAACATGTTCTGTGTTTCATTAACATAACCACCCATGGCATTTTCTTTTTTTCTTTATTATTCGAACGTTTTGACTCCACATCACTTTTCATACCTCCATACCTTCTTCACTGTAACATCGTGAACATTGACCCTACCTCTACCATAGATGAAATATTGCCGAAACAGCCTAAACCACTTAACAATCAACCTTCTTGGGACGTGTACCTGATTCAACACAAGAAATAAAGTTTGGTTGCATCTGCCGGTCGTGTCAACATGTTGACTGTCGTTCGGGAAGTCTCGGAGGGTTTTATTTATAGTTGAGGAAAGTTACTGATATCACAAAACCATGCGTGCACGCTATATTCGAAAATTATTTGGAAATACGCCGTATGGCGTGGCAAATCATTATCGCATTGCGTCATTTTATAACAGTATGCACAAATGGCGCATGGTGAGTCTCCTTTCCAGGCCCTGTAACAATACTTCTCTCCATAATTTCACTTTGCTTTGTAGATTCCTCATATAATGCTTAGAAAAATTAACACGCATTCTGAGAGTAGTGCATGGCAATACATAGGTTCCTACCAGTCACACAGATAATTGGACCGCAACACTATTTGAAGTTTATTACACGCATATACTATGTTATCTAGAAGTTTTAATGAGTGTATTACTCTTATCTAAAGACTGAGATAAGAAACTTGGATGTAAACTTTAAGCTGGAGTGGATATGACTCCACTAGTTTCGAATCAACTTTGAAGAGATGAACTCAAAATGTACCGATTATCATATTAATATCTGAAAGCACAACAACACAAATCTTAACTAGAATACTGCAAACCGTACCATATACGCCCCGCGGACAATGGAATTCAACCTGTAAGCGCATTACGCACTCTAAATTGATACCACACACATTGTGGATAGAGAAGCCTTAAGGTAGGTTATGACACACAATCAAGTTGAAATGTGAGCTGATAATGCATTTCCCTGAAAGGAGGATTTATGACAATACGTTTAGCATAACAGAAAAAAATCTGGAAAACCGTTTGACCTACTTTTACTCCCAATGTAGGTAGTGGTGTACCGATCCAGCTGAAACGCAAACTGAACTTGTATTTCTCCAAGATGAAGCTTGTGACGAAATTTCAGACCAATAGTTATCCCTAATGAAAAGAAGTCAGTAAAACTGTTTTGTCTACTTTTAGCCCTAGTGTAGGTCACCAACGGATGAGACAATCCAGCTGAAATGCACTCTGAACTTGTATTCCTCCGAGAGGAAGGTTGCGACTAAATCTCAGGCCAATATCTGTATCCATAATGAAAGAAAGCCGGGAAATTAGTTTGACCTACATTTAACCCTAAAGTAGGTAACTGAAGGACAGACCGATCCTGCTGAAATGCAAACCGGACTTGAATTCCTCTGAGAGAAAGCTTGTGAATAAATGTCAGGGCAATAGCTGTGTTTGTAACAAAAAAGTCTGTAACAAGTTTGTAACAAGAAAACTGCTTGGCCCACTATCAACCATAAAGTAGACCATGCTGCACCAATCCAGGTGAAAAGCAAACTCACTCTTACGCGTTTTGAGGGAGAAATTGTGACAAAATTTAAAAGCTATCAATGCATCTGTTAAAGAAAAAAGTCCGGAAAAAGCGACCTCAGCCAGCCAGCTAGCCAAGCGGACGCACGCTCGCACGGCGTCATAACATAATATGTCTCGTCTCACGACGGGGTATAAAACTGATAATTCAAACTATTTTTCGAAGTCCAAGGGCCGTAACTCTGCATAAAATCACAAAATCAAAAATTGATCTGTAACAAGTTATGATAAAGCTATGTACCAAATATCAATTGAATATCTGGAAGCACAACAACAAAAATCAATAATCTGATAACTCATGCTATTTTTCTAAGTTCAAGGACAATAACTTGGTGAATAATCAATGAATCAAGACGAAATTCGAACTTGATCTGTAACTTGTTTTGCCAAAGCAAAGTACCAAATATGAAATAAATATATGCAAAAACAGAGAAAACGGTGTGGAAAACTGATTCGTTGGACTGACAGACAGACGGACGGACGGAGTGCGAACTTAAAGTCCCCTTCGACTTCGTCGGTAGGGGACTAATAACGATATCATCTCCAAGAGGTACTCGGAATAGAAAATCGTGACCCGATTATCGTTCCTGATTCCCCGAATTTATGACATCAAGAGACACCACATCAAAACAATTCCATTGGCGATTTATTTCGTAACTGGGAGGGTTTGTGGACGGGGAACCTGTGTGTGTTGTACAAGGATATCACCTTCAATCCATAAGCAATGTAAATGTCAGCCACATCGACGATTTTTCATCGGTGAATGAACAATAACATCGATCAAGATATTCATTTCGAACCAGTTTCAAATAATATTGTCTGGTTAATGACACAAAGACCGGCAAACAAAATACAATGTACACAGCATCCATGATGTTCATCTGTTACAGTCAAAACATTTAACGTCAAAATGCAATGAGCGTGCGGAGGAAAGATATAAGCTTATCGCCACGAACGAGTGGAAACATTTTTCAACACGGACTGGGAGTTTATAGAATAAAAGCACTTGCGTTAATATTTAATTTTGTTGGTTTTTCTTCTTCTTTTAATTTAATGTTTATTATATATACAATCTAGACATATAATTTAACGCAGTTTTGTTCATAACGATAAAAGTTGCTGTTTTAAATTGCTTTTTACCGATAGTAATCAAAGTACATGAATAGTATGAGGAATGGGGCCAGCTTTTTTTTCTTCGTAAAACGAGTTCTATACATACATACACTGTTATCTTGAAATGTTAACCGTGCAGATATGTTTTAATGAGTAAACGGATCACAGGTACATAGTTGAATTAATTTCAAAAAGCGGATCTTACATAAAAGTTCTGCGCCAAAAGTGGAAGCTATATGTTGATTTAAATCAGGAACGGCAATTTCTGCAGGCCTATTACCCGCTCATTGTTCTCTTATCAGCTAAATGAGTTATAAAAAATTGAACTAATAACTAGTGATCCTAATTGTTCGAGAACAATTAGAAGGCTTTCCACCTACCATGATTAACAAAAAAAAAAAAAAAAGAATATTCAAGATGATGTAGGAAACCCAAAAATACCTTGAAAATGAAAAAAAAAATGCATGATGACCTTGACCTTTGACGTTGAGCTCATTTTGAAGGTCAAAGGTCATCGGTCGTCATGCAAGTGATCCCATGTTTCTATCTATATTAATGTAAAAGCTATAAGCTTTAAAAATGTTAATCAAGACCTTCAGGTGCAATAATTATGCTTAGGGGTTTTTGGTTCCTTTTGGTTAGCTTCTCAATGCTAAAAATACTATGAAAGACCTTGAAAATGAAAAAAAAATGATGATGACCTTGACCTTTGACTTTGACCTCATTTTGAAGGTCAAAGGTCATCGGTCTCAATGCAAGTGGCCCCATGTCTCTATCTATATTAATATAAAAGTTATAGGCTTAGATAATGCTAATTGAGACTTTCAGGGGCAATAACTATGCTTAAGGGTTTTCGTATCCCTTCGTTTAATTTTTCTATGCAAGAGGGTTTTACTGTGAATTCATTAGCGAAGGTTCCGTGTCTCTATGACTTTCCGTTAAGTAGGATAACAAGGTTTTCAACGCGAGTTTCTGAAATTCACAGAAGGATCAAAGTTCAAAGTTATAATGCATACTATCGGAACCAAACAATAAGTCAATACTTATCCATAGAATATTTCAGCGCTATCTTAAGCAGGAAAGAGAGTATAAAAAGTGCTATTTTTTCTTCTGTTCTGAGGACCTTGACCTTTGACCTTGACCTAATTTTCAAGGTCAGAGGTCAATGATCCTATTTCAGTTGGTCCCATGTCTCTACGACAAACCGTTCTCAAAGTTCCACAAATTTTACGAATAAATCGCAAAACATAAAGAGACATTAACTCCCTTTAGGGGACACCGAATCCCTTCATTTGAAATTCTTCGCTTCTACTAATACTTCTCATTACCAGCTCGTTGGAGTTATCGCGCTTTGATGACTCTTGTGCGTCATTGGTAAGAAAATGCACAAATCTCGCGAGCAAGTGCGAGATTACTGGGACATAAACGAAACGGTCATATCACCCCCCCCCCCCTTTTTAAAAGTTAAAATACATGGTGTATTTTAAAATAAAATTACCATTAGTCAAACTGCATTTTTCAAATATTCTAACACTATCTTATTAAAGATGTTACATGTCTTTTTTAAACACTACCACACCTATTTTAAAAATTCCAAACAGCGATGTTCTCTGGACACCCAAGTCCATCAATATTTTGTAATTTTCAAATTAGCTTAGATGCAGTTTGGAAACGCATTAGGTGTGTTATTAGTGTTATAAACGTCTTTAAAAAATGCAGTTTGGCATATACATGTATATAACTTGTTCTAAAATATGGAAATTGACGGGGGTGGGGGTGGGTGGGTGTACGTGTACGATTACAAAGTCCATGCCATATGAACCTGTCCTAATTGTATGATAAAATAGAATGTCTTCATAGTCTGACAGAATAACTTTAAAAACATATTCATCACATTAATTACAAGAAAAGTTCTTGTGTTGGATGTGCATATAGGTTTTTCTCTTCACAGTTCTTCTTGCGATTGACGCTTTATATCGGTCAGATTTGGCAAATTTAGTAGCTTCTCTTCCTCACATAGTTTAATAAGTTCGTCTGTTTTCTTGTAAGAATAATCAATTCCTAAATTTGACCTTAGAATTGTAATAAGTGTTGTGGTTTGCAGTCGGTTATAATATGTATTCGATACCATAATTCATATTACGTATGCCTAAGTAATGTGTTTACATTATGTTATCCCGGTAGCACGACTTTACGCGCCTTTAATTTGAAGAGTTCCACTAATGGAAATGATAAGTATTACCCTCTATGCATTAGCAAAGGTTTCATCCTCCTAACATTTACGGTTAAAAAGTAGTAGCGATAACAATGATTTCTGTGAAAGGTCCAATAACTCCGTAAGGGGTCAAAGTTCAATTACGCAGGGTGAAATGTATTCGTTTCTCAAGAAGTACTATATGATGAACAATGAAGTTTTTCGATAAGTCTTAAGACGAACCTTTTTTTGACGGCAGGAAAATAATAATAAACAGAACAATAGCAATAGGACTTTCCACAGGAAGGTGGAAAGCCCTAATTATGTCCCCCTTTGTAAACGTTTCGATCTAGACCTCGTACTTTTGTTTTGAATACGCTTTACCAAATATCTAGCATTATAATTGATACAATAAGAGTAAAACTAAATGAAATAGAAATGAACTTAGAAGTTGAAATTTCGAGGAAGTCGGTGCTGAAAATGGTCCCACCCGTGCGCGGCAAAAGCTTAGATCATTTCAATGCACGCTGATTAAGACTACAAACCTTGCATTGTGAATTCGAATGTTTTGACTGTAACAACTGCTGTATATGTCATTTCCTGTCACTTTATGTGTGCTGGTCTTATGTGATAATTTTCAGAGAATATTCTCTGAGGAAATAAGAGAAATATAGATAAGTATTACTTGAAATATTTCTAACCCAGGCGCTCAGCATTGTTAGCTTTTTTTCAGAGGAGGGGGGGGGGGTCTAAGTTAAAGTTGACTTGTTGAATATCATTTTAAAAAGATGGAATTTCACCCAATTTTTAAAATCCTAAATCGTTGCACTGGTATTGTGTGAAGAGGAACTGCCTCAATTTTCCTACAACCTTCGAGTTTTATTTCATGTTGTATCCATCTTGTTGACTACTACTATAAAAGCTAAGGGAGTGGCTAGTCACCCAATATATCTTTATTTGCATATGGAAATAATGTATACAGATCGTTGTCAAAAATAAGGGCACAGTCCTTTCCCTCCCCACCCCTTACACACCCCATCCTCACATAGCCAGATCAGAATTCCCTTTGCACACATCCTGAGCGTCGTATTTTAAATTTATTTTCTTTAGGATTTTTATATGTATCATGTGCTGCTATTTTACAAATAGTATAATGGGTGAATATAATTACAATGATATGTGGCTACTTAATATTCTTTTACACTAAAATTTGCGACATTAGGGCACAAGGATGGATTGCCATCACTTTACGACGCGTTATTTTTCATGGTTTTTTTTTTAAATCTGTTCTCCGTGAAGTAACCGATGTGCAAACAAATTTGTGCTTCATTATAAAGAAAACAAAACATCCTCCAACTCTCGCATGACCGTCAAAATTGGTTTATAACACTTAACATATAATTGAAATATCACTTAACCTTTTTCTTTGAATATTGATTTTCAAACAGAAGAGGGTAAAGGGACGATAATAGAGTGTATAAGAGATAATATAAATTCAAAGTATCAGCCTGAAATATGTACGTACAATCTCGAGGCAGACGTAGACACGACCATGACTCTCCTGGAGGAGTTCACCTCTGTTACAGAGGAGGGGGTACAGAGAATAATCAAGCATTCACCTAATAAATCGTGTGAGCTATACCCAATACCAACATGGCTTTTAAAATCTTGTTTGCAAGAACTTCTACCAATTCTGACAAACATTATAAACCTATCGCTTAAATTTGCAAGTACACCAGCAGTATTCAAAAAATTACACATAAGACCTCTTCTGAAAAAAGCAAATCTTGAACCAAATACTCTTAAGAACTATAGACCTGTGCCCAATTTGCCTTTTGTTTCAAAGGTCCTGAAAAAAGTAGTGAACTCCCGTATTGAAAACCATTTGACATTAAATAACCTTCATGAAGAACACCAGTCAGCATATAGGCAGTTCCATTCCACGGAATCAGCACTACTGAAGGTACATTCTGATATACTACAATCTTTAGACTAAAATGATGTCACTATATTTGTGATGCTGGATCTCTCCGCTGCATTTGACACTATCGAACACACTACCCTGTTGCACCGACTTGAACATCTGTTCGGAATAACAGGCAAATCACTAGGATGGATATCCTCTTACCTCAGTGACCGTCACCAAACGGTCTGCATAGATGGTGCCAAGTGAAGGCCAGTGAAAATGAATTTCATTGTGCTGCAAGGATCAGTGCTAGGTCCCAAATTCTATACAATGTACACAAAACCAAGTGGTCCCATCTGTAGATATCATGGACTTGATCACCATTTTTAAGCTGATGACTCTCGCTTTATCTGTCTTTTAAACCTAGGGGCATAGCTACACAGGCAAATACATTACATCGTATTGAGGTTTGTCTGTATGACATCGTGTTTGGAAGCATGACAATATGTTGAAACTCAACACGGATAAGACCGAGGTATCTGTATTTGCATCTGATCGTAATGCAAACCTCATTAGAAACATTTCAGTGGCAGTAGGCGACTCACAAATTAATTCTTCAACCTGCGTTCGAAATCTTGGTGTCATGTTTGACTCCAAGATGGATATGGAGAAACAAGTGAACTCTGTCAGCAGATCTTGTTATGCACAGTTGCGGCAAATAGGCCACACCAGAAAATATTTAACAACAGAAGCAACTAAATCTCTTGTCACGTTAGATTACTGTAACGCTCTCCTGGTTGGTGTTCCAAAGAAAGTCCTGAGCAAGCTCCAACATATTCAGAACACTGCCGCATGTCTCATATCCAGGACCTCTCGTTACAACCATATCACTCCAATACTAAGAGAACTACACTGCTTACCTGTGCAGTATAGGACACAATCTAAGATACTTACTTATACTTACAAAGCCTTATATGATGAGTGTCCAACTTATATCAAACAATTACTAGATATATATAAGCCTACCCGAAATCCTAGGTCTATAAAACAATCAGTCACTTTAGTTATTCCAAAAAGTCAAACCATAACATACGGAGGTCGGTGTTTCAGAACAATAGCTCCAAAACTGTGGAATGCCCTTCCAGAACATGTAAGGGATTGTAGAACACTGTGTGCATTCAAGAAGTCACTGAAAACACATTTTTCCATCAAGTTCTCCAGGACTAGTTTCTATCATTTCAGTCATGCGTGTAGGTTAGATTCTGGGAAAAACTGTGAAAACTAAAGACTGTGTGTCTTAGCTTTCGAGTAGCATTCTGCGATGTTTATATAAAAAAGAAGAATTGTATGTTTTAATGTATTATACCTGAGACATTATATGCTGTGTGTGCGTGTGTGTATTTCATTATTATTATTATTTTAATACGCCCTGAAACTGATGTTTATTCTTATCTAGCATATTTATGGTATCTTGTGTTTTCATGTTTTATATGTACAATGAGGATAGGTACAGCTTTTATTTTATTTTGTTTTATTTATTGTATATGTATTATGTGTATAACATTCTGTTGTACGGTATATATGCATTGTAAAGCACCTTTGAGCGTACATAGTGTATGAAAAGGGTGCTATATAAATATGGAATTATAATTTATCATTATTATAATGCAACTTTCAACATGCAAGATATGTAAAGCTAGTTCTATTCATATTATATTATCTACTTAAATATTTAAACGAAAAAATTCTGATCATAACTACAAAGAGTAAATGTATCCTGCATTTATTATAGGTACACAATCATAATATCATAATTCTGCGTTTTCCGATTGCCTGAGATCCAATAGTCTTTGAAATATGGAATTTTATATTTCCTTGTATTGGCGGTCTATATAGTATTTCATTTCTCAAATAACGGGCCAAAATGAATTGGGAATTCAAAATTAATATCATTTATCAACATTTTAGTCACTCAATGGAATTTCAGATCTCTATTTATTTTCGAGTATTTTGCAATATAATACTTCTTTAATGAAATGGAGTACCGGAAATTGAACTATAGTAACATCGAATCCGATGTAAAGACGGTAGATCAAGTAATATTTCGCAAGTTTTATGTGTTTTAGTAGCAGGTTCCAATGTTTGATATTATTTAGCAGTAAGATAACGAAAAATACATCTCTATACACAATCAAATACCTGTATTTATTATTTTCTAGGAATGATATGCGAAGAGGATATATTTATTCCCGCAGAGTAACAGGTATGGGAATCGGACAATGATACCAGTGTTGATTACAAACAAGGTTGTGGGATAAGGTTTAAAGGTGCTCATTAAATATGTATTATCTCACCTGAAAGTGCAGCATTGGTAGTCTTCACTAATAGTGAACATGCAATAGTATTTGTAACAAAATTATTTATAACATCATGTTTTATTCACGAATAGTATATTGCTAGTTTTAAACTTCGTACTTGCTTTTTTTTCTTGCCGGACACCTTTCAGGATACCAGCAGCGATATGTGGGTGATCAATCTCAGCTAACGTTCGATTTAACTCGGTGTTCTTGTTTAATTCTTTTGGTGGTCTTTCTTCATGCCTCTGTTTAATTGAAGTAAGTATAATGAAGATGATGAATACCATCATTTGCACCACGATACCATCGTCCTTTTCTGGAAGGAAAAATATCCAAATGAAATTTGAAAGTAATTATTTTAAAATATGTTAAAGGGGAACTTTTCATATGAAAAATCATTCTTTATTCATAAATGAATAAAACTTGCTTATCTGGAATCCTTCTTGGTGTCTTTGGTTTGTATTCTGAAATGAACGAAAATACGGAGAATAAGATGCACTTCAATGTGTAACTAGTCTTGAAATAAGGAACGTTACATTTACCTTGAACGCAATTTCTTGTCCATGTATTGGGTAGTTCTTCATACCGTTTATAGACTTGGCCAGTCTGTTCCTTTTGGTTTTCCTGGTCTCTATAAGAATAATAAACGATTCAAAACAAGCAAGAATTGTACTTGAAATCAAAATTTTAGAAAACGATATTAACGCAACGGTGCGTAAGATAACAGTACATGCCCCATGGGTTAGAGGCCCATTATTACAATTGTGTTTTAGAAGAAATTGACTTTATTTCCCCATTTTGTAACAAAATATCTAAACTTTCCTTTCAAAACACGAAATTCTTCAAATTCACGTTTCATTTTAACCCCTTCTCTACTGTACCGGTCAATTTGACCTGTGGCGCGTAAAGACAGGACTACGCAAAAGGAGTGCCTCTAAATTTTTGAAACTACGACCATAAGATATATGCTCTATATATCATATTTTTGGAAATTTTCTCTATGTTTGACTATGTAAGAATCAATAAAGTAAGGAAAGCCATTAGATTAAAAAAAGCATTTAAAGTGAAGGATGGCTTCGTCTAAATATGACGTAACGCTTTGTCGCAAGGTCATTTCCCTCCTCGATATTTTTCTTATTTTCCTTATGAATTCAATATTTTTTTTTATATTTTTGAAAAGCATATATTCCTTGTTTTCAGAAAATATAAACATTATTTTTAATACCTGGCAAAGTTATAAAAAAAATAGCAATTTTTTCCACATGTACGTTTTCGTACGATTTTATTTTTCAACGTTTAAACATATCGGCGTTTTACCTATATTAATATATGGAAATAGGGAAAAGTAAATACAGCCTGTAAAAGTAGAGGAAATTTCCTTTTTGATGGGCCCTTATTGGTGTTACAATTCTCGGTAGGTTTTATATTACGATAAAATGAAATTGGGAAATGCTGCGCTGTTTTCTTTAAAATTAGCGACAATAAAGTGGTGAAAACTATAAAATCTATATTGTCCTCTTTTAGTAAATCCGGTGCCTTTTGATACACTAAAACAATATACACATACATTATGTACATATGAAATAATCCGCCAGATATTCTCTGCTTTTTTAAAAAGCATAAAAACAATATTGGTATATGACAGTTACACAACTTACATATAACTTCATAAAACACCTATTGAGAATGTTACATCGGCAGAGTAAATTTTAAAAAAATATAAATAAAATACTTCAAATTCAGATATAAACGTTATATTTGTTCGGAATAGTAATATTTCCCCCCTGCCAAACACAGAAAACTAAAACGAAGTTTGCATATAGCCTATAGGCCTATATTTTTTATTTTTCCGTGATCGGGATCGCGGGGTTTTCTGAAAGTGTGCACGGGAAACACACGTATTTCCGTTTCTACGAAAACAACACAGCTTCACTGTGACTGTCACAGCGAAGGTTTGTATTTTACATCTTTAAAACGACCTGATTTCAGAAGAAAATGCACTTGATCTCCTGTTGCAGAATGACCCAAAACGGTAATGCATTCAGTATAAACATGTACATGTAAGTTGATGTAGCCACATAGGCCGACTATAAAAAAAATCGCAGTTTTGTCATTTTATGAAAGATTCACGATTAATTAACGCGATTTAATGCCATAATTTGTCGTTTCCTAAAGAAAATATTTATATTTTATGATGTCTAAATCAAGTGAATAACACAATTGTTTATTAAGAGCTGACATCATTTAATTTGTCCTGGTCCGGTTTTAATCCTTCTGATAAACACCCTCCTTTTTCCATAATTTTCTCCTCACCTGACGCTCGAGTGTAAGAAGGGGTTGGATTTAGTGTACAATAAAAAGGGGGATGGGTGGTTTTAATCAGACTGGACATTCATGACCGCTAGTGAGAAGGCTATTTTTCAGGATTGTTGCATGTTTATAGAAAAAAATATCTTTCTATGAAAAGAAAACATACTATTTTGGAAAACACATATTACGTCATTGTAATGTTAGAATTTATTATCATAATTTGAATTATTTTCTTAATATTGTAACAGAAATATAAACAAAATGTGTATATGGGCTGAAATGGGGTGGGGGTGCGTAACATCAATCAAAGTCTGATTATGACAGGCTTATGAAAAAACCCATATAGATTTGTCTTTTATCCAAATGCATGCATTTTATATACACTTAGTAGCTTATGACCATAAATTACATGTGATCCATACATGCTGGTACTGGTATGCTATGAGCTACGATCTTGCCTAGATTTTCTCTAATTTAGACTACATCCTCACCTCATCAAAGTACCATGCAAGGGGATTTAGACACTGTGTACCATGAAGAACCAATTCAATTCTACTTTTGTATTTGGGGTCATATATTTTCCCTCAGAGTTGCAGTATTTTCGCTGGACCCTGTAGGTTTTAATCCGAATTTCTTCAGTCCCCCCCCCCTGTATATGCTAGACATAATACTGACACACACATGATGCATATCCTTCTTTTTTCATTATGCACTCTGCTACACTCGCAGGGGAAAATATTACTATTCCGAACAAATATAACGTTTATATCTGAATTTGAAGTATTTTATTTATATATATTTTTTAAATTTACCCTGCCGATGTAACATTCTCAATAGGTGTTTTATGAAGTTACATGTAGGTTGTGTAACTGTTATATACCAATATTGGTTTTATGCTTTTAAAGAAAAAGCAGAGAACACGTGGCTGATTATATCATAGATATGTGTATATTGTTTTAGTATATCAAAAGGTACTGAATTTACTAAAAGAGGACAATACAAATTTTATAGTTTTCACCACTTCAATGTGCAACGCGCGTCGGTCGCTTTTAGTGACGTTTTATCGCTAATTTTAAAGAAAACCGCGCAGCATGCCCCGATTTCATTTTATCGTAATATAAAAACTATCGAAAATTATAACACGAATAAGGGCCCATTAAAAAGTAAATTCCCTCTACTTTTATAGGCTGTATTTACTTATTCCTATTTCCATATATAAATATAGGTAAAACGACGATATGTTTAAACATTGACAAATAAAATCGTAAGAAAACGTACATGTGCAAAAAATTGCTATTTTCTGATAACTTTGCCAGACATTAAAAATTTGTATATCTTCTGAAAGCAGGGAATATATGCTTTTCAAAAATATATTTTAAAAATACGGGAAAATGACCTTGTAACGAACCATTGCGTCATATTTAGACGGAGCCATCCTTCGCTTTAAATGTTTTTATTTAATCTAATGGCTTTACTTACTTTATTGATTTTTACATAGTCAAAAAATAGAGAACATTTCCAAAAATATGATATATAGATCATATATCTGATGGCCGTAATTTCAAAGATTTAGAGGCAATCATTTTGCGTAGTCTTGTTTTTTACGCGCCATCGGTCAAATTGACCGGTACGGTAGAGAAAGGGTTAATTCTCTTCATCATATTTTTTGTTAAAAACCTTTTAAAATGATTAAGATTGATTTAAAGATTATATTTTTACAAAATAATGTGACATTTAATAATAATCAGTCAATGTAATTATGTTTAAATTGTGTCGAATGTATGCAGAAAAAGAAATTATGGTCAAAATTATACTATGAGTGCTGTTACTTGGCAACCGAAAATATTTGTCAATAAAATTGATTAATTTCATTTTGATGTTGTTGTAGTATTTTCTAGGGCACATCAGTTCATACATTTAGAATTTCCTATTTTTGACTCTAATCTAGTGAGAGGGGTCGTAATATATATATATATATATATATATATATATATATATATATATATATATATATTTCTGAGAGAAAAAATCCAAAAATGTGCACCTTTGACCCCGTATATATGTTTGAGGTCATGGGATACCTTGACAGACTTTATATGAAATTATTCCCTGTCGAATTCCTAACAAAATTATATGCCATATGCCTATCCCAAATCGTGATACATGGAGATTTAAGTTGATGTAAAAATATTGTCATTTGGTCTTTAAAAACCTAAAATGTGCCGGTAGAGAAAGGGTTAAAATATATTTACAACCCAATTCAATGGAAGGAGCGAATTTGAGATACCGTATACAGATACTGAATTCTAAATAAAAGCCACTACAAAAAACTTTTACGAACAACGTTGCTAGATCCAGTAAATTATATATCAAATACTCATTTTCCAGCCTTATTAAAGCAACACTATCTGCCGTGAAAGAGACACTCCAGGTGCACATATATTGTGCCCCATTATATGCAAAAATGTTGGAAATCAAATGTGAATTCTCAAATATCCCAACAAACATTCAGTGGATGTAAAATAGCATATGCAAGGTGAAGATAATGAACAGTGATCAATCTCATAACTCCTACAAGCAATACAAAATAGATAGTCGGGCAAACACGGACCTCAGGACACACCAGGGGTGGGATCAGGTGCCTAGGAGGAGTAAGCATCCCCTAGATTAAAATAAATATGTACAACTTTTTAACGTCACAACTCCTCGAAATGATTTCAAGACTCTGCTTTTTGACATCATACTAAACTGCTTGGAGATATTCACAGCTTGTAATTAGTTGATGTGAATTGGTTCAAATGATGTTATTGGGCTACAAAGGACATCTGACGCATTGTCGGTGTTGGGTAATCATCAAGCTTGTATGACATGAAAATTCTTAATTTTGATAGCAAACTTTATGGCATTGAATAGAAAAGCGCATTTAAACTTAAGAATACCGGTAGTGCACCAATTGAAAAATAAAAAGATTATATTTTCATTGTCAAAAATTACTCTTAAACTTCATTATATAGTAAATCCTCCATGTTCAAATTGATAAAACTATTGAGTGTGAACAATATTAAAGAACTATGTAACTTAAAAATTATTTGTAAAGCTCTTGGACTAAGATACGTCTATAATATGTAATTTGCATCGTCATTCTCCTCTTTTACTATCATTATACTTTTGTATTTACATCTGCTAGATGTCTTTGTAAGAATTTGCCGTTTATATTTAGCTTTGTAATTAATATCCATGTTCAATTCTGTTGTAATGCTATAAGATGTATGTCTTTCGCAATAAAGAATTATATCATGCAAACCACCTCCATCCCAGCAGTTTGTTGTGTTTTGGTACCACCTTTTGCTTACCATTATGTCTTTATGTTTGGCAGAATTTTGGCCACTTGTTTGTTTGCTTCGAATTTACAATCTAGTTCTGAGAGGCACTATTTTCTATCAGTTTGACCTAGATGATCATGTATTATGTATATTGTGATTGGTGTCTCAGTTTTTCATAAACTATACTCTTATAAATGACAATTATGGAAAACACAAAGTTGAGTTCTGTTGTTTTAGCAAAACAACTAGGTTAATTGGGGACAGCATGTTTATAACAAAAAGTGTTACTTAGAGTGTATTTTGTACAGTTGTGCATAAAAATGTTGAACACTTTAAAAAGTAAAAAAAAAAAATCATAACTATCTAGTTTACTAATATGATTTGTCATTGGGTCAAATGTTGTCTGACATGTTTCATACCAATAGAGGCCGACATTTGCACACTGATTTTTACTAAGGATTACTCCATTTACCCGATCGAGATATGGGGCTCACGGAGACTGTGACCGGTGATGCTTACTCCTTCTAGGCACCTGATCCCATCTCTGATGTTTCCAGTGGTCCATATTTGTCCTCTCAATTTTGTATTCTTTATAGGAGTTATGAAATCGATCACTCTTCGTAATCTTCACTTTTTGCCTTAGTTCATGATGTACATTTTGTACATGGAATGATAAGTTTTATGAATACAAATACTAGCATTCCAAAATATGTGCGAAATATATATGAATACTCATGACATTTTCATATTTTGATGATCACAGTAGAAGGGGGAGCGAGGGAGGATGCCATCTCACGTGTTGGAAAAAACACATTTCCCGTTATTATTGCATGCTACGAAAACCGGCTAGGCTCATTTTGAAAGAGTAAAAAAAATATTTTAACTCGTTATAACGAGTTACTTTTCTCGTTATAACGAGTTAGTAACTCGTTATAACGAGATAATTATCTTGTTATATCGAGTTAATATATCGTTATACCGCGTTAATTATCTCGTTATAACGAGTTAGTATCGTTATAATTAAATGATAAATTCAATTTTGCGGATTTTGTTAATTCATAATCGTTATAATTAAATTTTGGAAAGAATAGGCCCATAACATCCCCATAGGTACTAACTCGTTCTAACGAGATAATGAACTCATGAGTTTCATGTAGGTCCTTCTGTAGGAGAAAGTGGCATTCTCTGAGGAAGCTTCAAACTCATCAAACAGGACCCGCATCTCTTCAGCTTCTGACAAAAAGTTTTCAATATAGGAACTGATTCCTCTGTCATCCTTGCTGTTTAAAAAAGTGTAAAAGAAAAACAGCTGAACTTCTGCATCCAACAAACACAACACACACACACACAATTACGCACGCACACACCACTTTAATAAGACTTCCTTATTCCTAGAAACATTATTCACAAGAGGTCCATGCGCCACATCAATCACATAAGTCACCTTGGCACATATTTACAGATTCCCCCATTATATTTGCATGTCAAACTCTGATACATATTGTAGACCCAACCTACTCCCAGAGGCCATGATTTTACAAACTTGAATCTGCACTATTTCAGGAAACTTTCATGTAAATTTAAACTTCTCTGACCTAATGGTTCTTGAGAAGATTTTTAAAGATTGTATCTATATATTTGTA
Source organism: Ostrea edulis (assembly GCF_947568905.1). Classification (NCBI taxonomy): domain Eukaryota; kingdom Metazoa; phylum Mollusca; class Bivalvia; order Ostreida; family Ostreidae; genus Ostrea; species Ostrea edulis. Next base: position 73,470,985 of record NC_079166.1, on the reverse strand, counting down.
TGTAAAACTTTGATCTCATATTGTGGTTCTCCCTCTCCCCCAGGGGGTTGGGGGCATGACTTTAACAAACTTGAATCTGCACTATGTCGGGAAACTTCCATGTAAATTTCAGCTCGTCTGGCCCAGTGGTTTTTGAGAAGATTTATTAAATTGACCCACCCTCTATTCGCATTTTTTGTAATTATATCCCTCTTTGAAGGAGGAATGGCTCTTCCTTCGAAGGAACTTGAAAGCCCTTTACCCAAGGATGCTTTTTGCCAAGTTTGGTTGAAATTGGTCCTGAACTATTCAAGATTGATCTTTCATATCTTATATACAAATTTCTTATGGCAAGACCTTTCATTTCATATCATGTCCTTTGATCTTGTGACATTAAACGCCTTGTTTGACCTACTTTTTAGAAAACATAACCCATTAAGTAAATCCGGAACTATTTAGCTAGGACTTTCATATTGTGTGTATAGATTCTTTGGCAAGACCTTGTGACACAATGGTGTTTGATCTTTTGACCTTGGAGTTTGACCTATGTTTGTAAAAAAAAAAACTCTTTCCTACACAGGTGTTTAATATCTCCTGAACTATTTAAGATAGGGCTTTCATATTTTGTATGTATACCTTGTTATACTTTGTTGTTTGACCTAATGATCTTGAACAACGACAGGGCTAAGATGGCTTCTAGGTGAGCGATGTGGTCCATTGGCCTCGTGTTTGACAGCGTACATTTCCCGTTAATTTTTACATTCAAAAACTATCTTTACAATCCAAAGAAAAATATATTGGGTTATAACCCCCCTTTTCAACGTAGTATCGACTGTGAAGGATGTAAGCTTGAACAAGTGAAGGTGGCGAGCGTTGACAGTCGCACCCCGCGGTAAGCCCATATCTTGATCAGGCAATCGGAGTAATCCGTAGTCAAAAGTAGTATATAAAGAACGTCCTCACAATTGGCATACACTGTAACTCGTCAGACAGCATTTGACTCTATGAATTGAACCCATGTAGAGGAGGACGAACACTTGCTACCCCCCCCCCCCCGACCCTTTACGATTTAAAATTGTGAAGATTGGGTTTTGAGTAAAAATCGTTGTTTACTTCGTGTGTGTGTGCGGGCTTTTCCTTGCCTCCCCCCCCCCCCCCCTTCCGGATTTTGAAGGTTGAGTTTAATTAGATTTTTTAATTTTTATGGATTTTTATTTATTTAATCTTTTTTTTTTCCTTGTAAAGAATTATAGACAATTGTGAAGTCAACCTCTGATAACACAGTCCTCTCCCTTACTTTGAAAAACCGGATTACGAGCCTGTAATGCCAATCGACCAATACAGTAAACAATCACTGAAAAATATCACTAAATGTGCTTCATTTCTTTTACATAATAAATGTAAACACAGGCTGACCAAGCTAACAGCAGCTTGAATTTATTTCTGCTATTAATTATCACGAAAAAAATATTCAAACATTACCGATAAGATATATAAACTTACAAACATCTGCACATTTGATATATTTTGATGATTTAATTTATAAGATGTGCATTTTTACAAACACTTACGAAGTTGACGTGGTTTTTTATTTATTTCGCAAAATTTTAGATTAAGAAAACATTTTGTTTATTTGTTTAAGTACATGGAATTGTATCAATGCTACAACTGAAATTGTTTTCAAACTAATTTTAGATTTCGGGAATAAGAGAAGGTTTTACAACGAGTTAATGATTTTGTTATAACGAGATAATTAACTCGTTATAACGAGATAATTAAGTCGTTATAACGAGATATTAACTCGTTATAACGAGATACTAACTCGTTATAACGAGATAATTAAGTCGTTATAACGAGATAACTAACTCATTATAACGAGATAACTAACTCGTTATAACGAGATACTAACTCCTTATAACGAGTTAGATTTTTTTTTTTTCATTTTTCAAAAATGAGCCTAAGCGGCTTTCGTAGCATGCAAAGTAAGATGTATAATCTTATTCCACAATCCCACGTTTTGATAGTAGAAATGATTTGTGAGAATTTAAACTTAGACTGATGAATACGCAAGTTCCGAGTTACCCAAAAGTTATTTCGATTTGTCGAACTCTTTCGCATTTTATGACGTATGGTGGGTACACAATGTATACATTATAGCGAGCGCTGGCTCGTACTGCGAGCTCTAATGACTAGAGCGCGGGAAATAATCCGAGCTAAATCTCAACCTCTAACAAGAATTTTTTTTGACGCCAATCCCAGAAGTCCCTCGTACAAAATGGCGGATGGTTCGATTCGTAAAAATAATAAAAAAAAAAATCTTTGAAGTATTACAAACCTTTCTTATTTGAAAGGAAAGGATGACAATCATATTCTTACCCCTTTCTTTTTCTTTTTAAAATATGGTCTAAAGAAATGTAAACAGTCACGTCACAACTACCAGGCTACGTCACAACACGCTCGTTGCATTTCCCGCTAAACTGGTTCCTACATTGGCGAGAAGAGCAAGACAGTAATCCTACGTATTGACAGTGAACCAGATCAGTTTTCCTTGTTTTCAATATACATTTTTTGAAAATGTATTCAGATATGCTGCGCTCGCCCCAACGGTCGCACCGTAATCATATTATCGTAGACTGGCATTGTATATAACGATTACGTACGATTAATGTAATAAAAGCGTAACTTTTGTTTATATCAATCACTGGTATGCATATTCTGGCCATATCAAGCATAATTTGTTTGAATAAGATCATCAAAGTGGCTATTGAATCATTATTCGTTTCCTCTTCTACATGAGTGACGCTTTTATCAAAGAAAGATGGCAATTAACAATATTTGTTTGAGCCATTTTGTTATCCAATACTCATAAACTCACTAAAGTTGCCTTTTCCCTGAGATAGGATGGTCTCAGAAACTCCGGATATCATCTTTTAAGAAATAATACAACGATAGTAATTAGCAAATGTACCCACTGTCATCATATTTTACGTCATAATTTACGGAAGAGTTCGACAAAGGGAAATAAATCTTGGGGAACTCGGAACTTCCGTATTGACCCCCCCCCCCCCCCCCCCAACCTCGGTTCATTTTTTATTTGTGTTCGCTGATTGAATATTGTTTATCGTCCCGCTCGAAAATGTATCACTGATATGGAGACGTCACCAACTAAAAGTAAAATACTGCGCATTTAGAGTCACGCTTGTGTTCAGTGCCATTGGGATGATTGTTTTTAATGTGCCAACGATGTAGCATCATGGGACCTTATATATCATATCTGAAAGATCAAAGACTCTATTTTCTAAATGGCGAGCGGTTGGCGAAGGGGGAATCATTACTCATTCCATGGCCTTAGTTTTAACACGACCATTGCACGAACGAGGCTTGTCCTCGGAGATGACCTTATAAACGGATGACCCGTGTCGCAGTAGGTGTGGCACGCTAAAGAACCCTCACTGCTCAATGGCCGTAAGCGCCGAGCATAGGCCTAAATTTGAAGCCCTTCACCGGTCTTGGTGACGTCTCCATATGAGTGAAAAATTCTTGAGCGAGACGTTAAGCAAGATACAATCAATCAATCAATCGAACTCACCACCAGGGTGAACAGTTTAGCCACCTATAGGTAGAAATAACACTAGTCGCAGTGGTAGTGGTTGTAGTAGTTACTTTGCTATTGCTGTCAACACAGTAGTATTGGAAGTGATAAGTGTAGTGATGGAAGTGGATATGGTGATTGTGGTAGTGGTGTTGGTGTTGTAAAGGTGATGGGACTGGTAGTACATGTAGCGATAGTAATGGTTGTTGTTGATATTTTTATCATTGTTGTTTTATTACTAATGCTTTCCGTTGTGTAATAGTTAGCAGCATTTTAAAATAGTCCTGACACCAGTTCTTTATATAATGACCATTCAAGAATATTAATGAACGTCGTAATATCGACTTCTCCCTTTCATGAATTATTAAAACATTAAAGTAATTTCAAAGTATCTTAACCAATATTTATTTTCATTTCGAATTGCATTACTGTTAAATTATGTTTTTCAATTGAGAGAAAGATATCTTTTCTTTTATTCTACACAGGCTATTGCATTCAATACACATATGCATAAATTATGGGGGTGGCGAAGAAAGCGAACAGTGATCTATACAATAAATCCGATAAAGATAACAAAATTGAGAGAGTTGGAGATGTACTCCTGGAACACACGAAATGGAATCGATGTCTAAGAGGAGTAAACACCATCTGTTGACTTACCACACTATTAGCCTTTTATCTGGTAAACGATGTAGTCCGTAGTCTAAATGAATGGGTAAAGTACGGCCTAACAATTAGTATAAAACACGTCAGACAAACTTCGATTCAATATCAGGCTGTATTTTAAAATTAGATCATTTTCGCGACCATATAATTTACATGTACGAAATACTGACTTGAAACGAGACTCTTAAAATGTCTGTAACATCAAGTGATTTGAAAGTAACCCGTCTCCGTTTAAATATCACGTATAATTCAATTCAAACTCCGTACCTGCTTTCTGTCCTTTCTGGACGTCTTTCTGGACACCTTGCGTGACATCTTTCTGGACATTAGCAGCGATCCGTGGGTTGCAATTGTCGACAATCTTTGGGTTGAGCGCACGTCGATCTGGATTGATATTCTCGTTGGATTCTTCAAATTTTCTTCCACCAAGACTACGCATCCGTTCACATAGACTAGATACCATGTATAGGATGTCCACCACCTCCATTATGTATGCGTAACTGCATTGTTTTTCTGGAAAGATTAGATAACACGTTGATGTTATTCTAAAACAAGTTAGAATGGAAATTTGTTTGTTTTTTTCTGTTTAATGCAATATCAATTGATATACTTGCCCAATTGGGGTTCTTCTCGATTTTTAGCTACTTCCTGGTTTTCATTCTATCATAGATAAAAACATCCGTGAATTAAAATGCACATGAATGTGAAAAAAAACCCACCACAATTTCTTTCAAAATTCATAAATTACGCGTGGTACCGGTATTACCTGCAACATCTTGGTATCGTATATGAGTTGTATGTCTTTCCTATGTTTTCAAGGATAAGTAGCTTGTTTGATGGTGGCAAAACTACTGTAAATACAGATAAATACTGAAACGTGTAAGAACTATCAATGAATTCAAAATTCCAGACAGGGATTTTGAATAAAAGTACATAATAGGGTTAGTGTTATTCATAAGGTATTACGGCAGAATAATATGTTTTAAGAACAGATTTTAAAAATATGTCAGATAAAGCTAGTATATGCAATCCTACAGAATTTCTATACAAAATATGAAAGTCCTACCTAAATGGCTCCTGATATACTAAATAAGTTATGTTTTCTTGACAGTAGATCTTACTCAGAGCAAAACGTACCAATGTCAAAGGATATGATATGAAATCAAAGGTCTTGCCATCAGAAATTATATACAAAATACGAAAGATCTACCTTGGATAGTTCAGGACATATCGAATAGGTAAGATTTTTTTTATTAGTTCAAGGTCATAAGATCGCTCATCGTTGGACCACATGAAAGGTCTTGTCGTAATGAAAATGTCAATTTTTCTGACTCAGTGATTCTTGACAAGACTTTCAAAGATTTTCCCTGTATATTCGTGTGTAAAACTTTGATCACCTATTGTGGTACCACCCTCGGAAGATATGATTTTAACAAACTTGAATCTGCACCATCTCAGAAAGCTTTCTTATAAATATCAACTTTTCTGACCCAGTGGTTCTTGAGAAGATTTTTATAGATTTTCCCCCATTTAATTTGCATGTAGAAAAATTGATCCCTTATTGTGGCCCTACCTTAACACCGGGGCTATAGTCTTCGGAAACTTGAACTTCCACTATGTCAAAAAGCTTTCGTGTAAATTTTAACTTCCCTGGCCCAATGATTCTTAAGAATATTTTCAAATAAACCCTCCCTATTTTGGCATTTTCGTAGTTATCTTCCCTTTGAGTGGAGCAGGGTCCTTCATTTGAACAAACTTGGATTTCCTTCACTTAGGAATATTGCAAAGTGCAAAGTTCGGTTGAAATTGGTACTTTGGTTCAAAATTTGTCTATGTATTTTCGATATCATATCCCCTTGGAGAAGGGCACTGCCCTTCATTTGGATAAACATGCATCGCCATCACCCACGGATGTCGGAAACGTGAAACATTTACAGACGAACGAACGGACGATGGACAATGGGTAATCAGAAAAGCTCACTTGAGTTTTGAGCTGAAAAAAAGCTGTAACTCTTTGAAAATGAATTATTTATGAATGAACAAAGCTGAGTATGTACACTCTAAAAATGGTGTTTAGATCCTAAACACAAAGTTAAACACATTTCTTGTGTACAGTTTTGAACGCGTTCTAAATCTAAACATGTTTAACACTTTTTGTGTTTAGGTTTTAAACATGTTTAACACATTTTACGTTTAGGTTTTGAACATGTTCAACCCAATGTGTTTAGGTTTTGAACATGTTTAAATCTCTTTGTGTTTAGGTTTGGAACATGTCTAACTAATTGTGTTTAGGTTTTGAGAATGTTTAATTCTTTTTATGTTTAGGTGTAGAACATGTTTAACCCTTATTATGTTTAGGTTTTGAACATGTTTACCCTTATTGTGTTTAGGTTTTGAACATGTTTAGTTCTCCTTGTATTTAGGTTTTGATTTTGTCTCAATTACAAAATGATTTGCTAACCTTCTATTTAAAACTCAATCCACAGCATTAAAGAGTCTTAAATAGTAGCTTTCTCTTCTATTATAGGAGAATAGCATTGCAAAATCTAGCAAGAATATCCCTTGTATTACAAACTGTGTCTATGGGATCCATGATGTTTCAAATCGAACAATGCGGGTTTGCGCGGTTCTTCTCAAATTACATTGCAAGTCTGATAACTCTATTTCGATATTCTAATTGCCGAAACAACACGGTTGACATTTCCGCGATACATGTTAAAGACAAAACCATTAAAAATCACTTATGCACTTATAAGAAGTAAACTATACATGGTTAAATATCATCCGGCAAGTACAATTTTAACAATTTTTTTTGTCTTTGATATGCTAGTTATATAGCTAATTATATCGTTATAACGAGACAATATCTCATTATAACGAGTTAGTATCTATATATTTTTTACTCTTTCAAAAATGAGTCTAGCCGGTGTTGTAGAATGAGCCTTCCCCATAATGAGACTCCCCCCGGAAGCCTGGCTCTAGAGTGAGCCTTCCCCCGGAAGCCTGGCTCTAAAGTGAGCCTTCCCCCTGGGGGAAGGCTCACTCTAGAGCAGGAGAACCCCCGGGGAAGTCTCACTTTAAAGCCAGACTTCCCCGTGGGAAGACCTACTCTATCACTAGTTGTAGAGTCAGACTTCATAGCAGGACTTCCCCCTTCATTTGTTCCTGGTAAACTACTATAACTTCATGGAGATTATTTAGATACCAAAACCTTTTTCAGCATGTCATTAAATGATTTTGCTTAAGGAGGTACTTTACATCGCATCGTCATAATGGCTGACTTCCTTTTAAAACATGGATGAAAATATAAATATCAGCAATATTTGTCTAATTATTTAAAGAATTCCCACCTAGCTGAGTAGTTTAGTAGGTTAGCACGTCGACTACAATAAAAGAGAGAAAAACGTACGTCGACTGCTGAACTGTAGATCGTGTGTTCGAGTCCAGCATGGGTTTTAAATTTTTCTTAGATTCCTTTCAATTAAAACTGCATTTTTTGACTAAATAAAGTAAAGAAGGTGTTGCACGTCTCATGTTAATTTCCCTAAAGGTGTTGCATGAAAGATCGAAAATTTTAAGTTATTCAAATATATGATAAAACCAATTGGAAAGTTTTAAAGACGTGTATTGACAAAATTAGCCAAAATATTTCGAGTTGAAATCAAGCAAACGGCGATTTGTATGATTTTGGTCGTCGACTCTAAAATATAAAGATGTTTTCTGTTTTTAAAACGACCGGGTTTGACTCCCTCACGAACACATTTTTATTTCTCATCTAGATTGTTTTCTTAATTGAAACACGGTTCTAGTTTTTATGAATGTTTCATGTCAAATCTCTGTTTATTACCATGTGCCGAGTTTGAAATAAGCTTCCAACCTGGAATTTGAAAAAAAGTACCGAACAAGGAACGAAACTGGTGCACACAAAAGAAGATTGTTGAACTGAAAATATTCATTTGATTTAAATGGAATTTAACTCACGATCACATCCATATATATATATATATATATATATATATATATATATATATATGCAACACGACTGAAGAAGACGAGTTGACTCGGTCGAAATATTTCAAGAAAGTGTTTCTTTTTTTTAAATTCTACTTTGATAAAAGAGGCTTTATATATTAGATATGAAAATTACAATTACAAAAACATTAGCGCTGTCATCGTAACATCTTGAGAGGTTTTACAAAACAATAAAATAACAATTGTAACGTATATTACCGTATATAATCCATAGTAACGTATATTGTGGCAGTAAGCATCGAGATGGACATATACACATATTATGCAAATATATGTAACAATATGAAATCATTCTAAACTGTTGAAACTGATTTCTAAGTTTTGAATGAAATGTTCCCTGCTCTCTGAACAGTTTATAACATCATCCGTATAAACATCCAATGGTAATAAATGATGTTTACATAATTTCATATATATATATATATATATATATATATATATAAATCGTTGGTAACATGTAACTAAGCGATAGCTGGGCGGGGGCGGTGATATGGTACGTAAGATTTTTATCATGTTTCAATGATTCAAATGGAACTTTAAACACTTACATGTAACAAACAATACCTGGTCGATCATATATGAACCGTGTTTAATGTTACTATGCTTCAAGAATTATCACTACAGTGCGTGATACAGGCCTTTATCTATTTATTTTATTTTTTGCAATTATGTGCAGACATAGCTGAAAGTATAATTAGGAAATTCCTAATTTAATCCTGTCCTATGTTGCAAAATTCAAATGTTAGATTCACCTCGAAGACTCGTGCAGGTAAACAAAAGGTTTACTTTTTTCTAGTTTGGTGGATCTTAAGAAATATCAGATAACCCCTTATTACACATGCATTTATGTGATATTTTGTTTAAATAATTTGGGTATGAATATAATGGAAAGCATATACTAATTTTCTTTACAACCATGTATATATAAGAACTTTTATTTGCTTGGTGAATGTAAATATTATGTAGTACAATGCTTGTACAGCTCTTTAGACGGAAAGGGTTCACAAATGTCTTCCGTCATACGTTTAGCTTCCAATATTGTTGTTATGAATGCATATTTCTTGTGGCTTTTGATTCATCTGTGGTGAAGTTTATCTTTTAAACGAAGGATGAAAATTCAATTTCTGACAAAAAATGTTCACACATTGCAACCATGAAGAATCAACTTATCCCACTTAATCCTAAAGGTGATGAATGTTAATATAAATCAATCAGTAAGTACCAATGATACCCATCAAACCGTTTCTACGGTTATAATAAAAAAGAATACCATATTTATATAGCACCCTTTTCATACACTATGTACGCTCAAGAGTGCTTTACAATGCATATATACCTTACAACAGAATGTTATACACATAATATATAGAAAATAAATAAAACATTAAAAAGCAATGATATAAAAGGCGTTATCACATGTAAACAGTCCGTAGCTGTACCTATCCTGATTGTACATATAAAACAAACAAACAGTCCGTAGCTGTACCTATCCTGATTGTACATATAAAACAAACAAACAGTCCGTAGCTGTACCTATCCTGATTGTACATGTAAAACATGAAAACACAAGATACCATAAATGTGATAGATAAGAATAAACTTCAGTTTCAGGGCGTATTAAAATAATAATAATAATGAAATACACACACGGCATATATACAGTTATTGATTTATGGAAGCGTTCCGGTAGTATTGTATACCCCTTTAATGGTACATTTCAAAGATATTTGCTCCAAAGCAATCGTAAAATCAAAGTCAGATGACGAAAACTTTTAAGAGTTTTATCCCATTCCATTCAACTACTTCTGTTTAGATTTCTATGTGACGTTGATCCTTTAATCTTAATCTTTATTACATCGCAACACCTCTCTGGATTTAATATAACACCCACTTACGCATTTTGATAGTCAGTAGATAAACAGATAACGGATCAAGTATTGACACTGTTTAGAATAAGCAATGTACCAGAGACTACTACACGGAATGTGACAATCAGCGGTATGTCAATCATGCTTACTACATTACCTGACCAGGTGCTGATAGTTAGCTGAAAGCAAAAACACAACAAATAACGACAAAAGTCATTCGTTGTGAGTGCTTCTTTTGTTCAGAATATAACGGACAAGAGTGGGAGTATCTAACTTCTTAAAACTGATAGAAAATAGTACAAATGACTGAAGGGGAGACATATTTCAAGCCCTATAAAATTTGTAAAACCCAGGAGCTTCCAGGCCCTCAATACCCCCTGCCTCATAAAGTGGTGCCCCCCCCCCCGTAACTGCAATTCCCGGATCCGCCCCTGTATACAAATGTAACTCTTTTGTTTGCTGTTTTGTATTCATACAAAACATTACCTCGCACATGCACAGCAAAATGATAAATACCTGCAATACATGTAGATCGTGTTAGTTGCATTCAAAATTTCTTGTAGATGGTAATTTTCATTTTTGTCATGTATATTTCAATTATCAATCAAGTTTGATTGAAATTAACAATATTTACTCTAAATTATGTTTGTAATGCGTTCACAAATTTACAAACTTTGATGACCAGATCCACTCATGTGTAGGAATCAATTGTTTTTATGTCAATATTGGGTATATTTCCTTTCTTTCCGCGTTTTAACAACAACTAATTAAATTGATTTAGGGTATTCTGAATCACCCGAGTTTCGCAATTCTCGAAAATGTACTGTTCTGTTGTATGTTCAGGTTGTACAGCACACCCACAAGTGTGACAACCAAACAATCTGCACCTCCTAGATACATATTAGTCATTACAAAGGAGCGGGCCATGCAGTGAACTATCCTTCACAACGTTTAATATAATTCTTTAAGAAATATCCGTTAAAACCTCTATATATACATGTAACCATCCGTGCTGATTGTGCATTACTACGGAAGCAGATAGGTTCCAGGATTTAGAATTGACATCCATTTAACTGACAGTAGCCACTTAATTCAAACTTGGCGGTTGCCAATTTCAACAACAATTTCATTCATATTGATGAGTGATTATTTTGGAAAGATTTAGAATTGTACGCAAACACGGAGCATCGTTTGACAAAGTGTAGAGATAAATCGGAGGAGGTATATTTCGACTTTTCAAATTGAAAACAATTATAAAATATAAAAAGTGTTGGAGATGGATATTACAGGGATTGCACATCTTTCATTTTGTGTGTGTGAGAGAGAGAGAGAGAGAGAGAGAGAGAGAGAGAGAGAGAGAGAGAGAGAGAGACCGAGCTTCCTTCTTACGTAATATTTTGATTCAGTGGCAGCCTCAACATAAATCAAGTGGCGTCCGCCAATTAAATGAATAAATATTCTATACCCCGACACCTATGGTTTTTGTACATTATATTATTACTTAACAAGTGGTAGACATATATCTCGTCAAGGTCGCAAAGAATTAAGTATACTCGATTTGTATCATAGATTTGTTACCTCATAGAACCAACTTTCCGTTAATAAACAAACGATCAAATCATGTTATTAATCATGATTATCATAATTCAAATTGAATTATCTCCCTTAAACAGTGGTAAATAAATACGGTCATAATAAGAAAGATGATGACATTCAAACAGACAGACAATGTGACATGACTCCAAAATCTATAGCTGTCTTCCTCTTATTGCAAATTATTTCTGTACAAAATTTGAAAACAGTATTTACTGTCAAAATGTATTTAACGTGATTTGGAACAACATTATCTTGATAATTTCCTCATTTTTAGCGAAAGTACAAAGAATTAAATGCCATTTCCGTTAAGCAAATTATTCACATTCGAAACTAGAAAACTGGCACGGTCAGCAAGGGCTACGCTGAGGGATATTAGAGGAAAGTGACATCTGTATTTGATATAGCAGTGTTTGGGGCTGGTATATGTATTAGAATTAATAATATATAAAGATACATTGGAATGCCAATTTGTGAAAAAAGAATCATGAAGCATATTTATGAGAGATTTATGAAATTCAAATTTCTTCTGTTTGACACACACTCATCCACTCAAACACAACAGAGTGCAACTAAATATCATTGTAATAGGGGATTCAAAATGGATAACTGGTACAAAATGTGGTACATACTATTCGAATAGGATTATGAATTTGACATATTGATGTCTTGGAAAAGCAAATTCTGACATCAGGGGTCTAAGCGTTTTCAAACACATTGTCATTTGCTAAAAGTGTTCTACATTTTTAAAAATAGAGATTAATAGACTCTGTCTTTACATGCATAGGTGAGAAAGTTTGCATTATTCCTAGCCGAGACACACCATGTATGCGCAAAACATTTCATAAGCAAGTATCAAAATACTCACGTAGAAAATGTGGACCTTAGCGTCAAAACGCCATTTCGAGATTTTCACCGACGAAAGCTCGGTAACAGTAATGAATAAGGTACACTCATTTTGTATCTATTTTGTGACTAATTTATTAAAAGGAACAGTTCTCTAGTGTGTAATGTACAATTACTACACAATTCAATAACTTGAAGCATGAAGCAGTTTCACTTTGCAACCGGATATACGAATTTGTATTTCCTACTCCGATGCCGATCGAAAGTTGTTGACTGGGAATGACGTGTTAATTCAATATACATGTAATATCAAGCATTTTTTATATCACATTAAAAAACAAAACCCAAATATATACACATACACAATGTTGTAGAGTTATTTCTTGTAATTTTTCTATATATCAATACAATGCATATCATAATTCAAATTGAATTATCTCCCTTAGACAGTGGTAAATAAACACGGTCATCATAAGAAAGATGATGACATTCAAACAGACAGACAATGTGACATGACTCCAAAATCGATAGGTGTCTTCCTCTTATTGTAAAGTATTTCTGTACAAAATTTGTAAACTGTACAATGAAAAGTGTTTGAGTTATCGTGTCACAAAGAAAGTGTTGACGAACAGAGGGACGGACAGACGGACGGACAATGTGACTACTATAGGACTTCCTGCATTTTAATCGGGGCCATAACAACATTAAACTAATTTGTATACTTACGATTAAATGCTTTGAACTATAATGAAAGTCTCAAGTACACTGTGGAAAACCCCAGGTAATTACAGGTAACTTCCGCTTTCGTTTATATACATGTATGTCGATATTTTTAGCATTTACACATTAATGCATTAGGCCTACTTGGTTTCTTATCAAATATACATTTGATATTACGTGTAAACGAAGAAATGTCTATATTATAAAAAAGGAATTACAAAATTTTAAACGGACTACGGGCATGGACGGATTTAGGGAGCGCGGGAAAAAAAAAAGAGGCCCATGGGCCACGTCCCTCACCTGAGTCACCTTTGCCAATATTCAAAGATTGTCCTTACATATTCGCAAGTAAAGCTTTGGACCATATTGTGATCTACCCCCGGAGGATATGGTTTTTACAAACCTATATTTTTATATAAAACTTTGATCCCCTATTGCAGCCCCATCCTACCCCCGGGGGTCATGGTTTTAAGAAATTCTAACAAATTTGAATCTGCTCTATGTCAGGAAGCTTTCATGCTTTCTTAGTCTAGTGGTTCTTGAGAAGATTTTTAAAAATGTTCACTATATATTTGTACATTATGTATGTAAAACTTTGATCCCATATTGTGGTACCAACCTACCTAGGGGGACCCGACATTAACAAACTTGATTGTACACTATGTCAGGAAGCTTTTATGTAGATGTAAACTTCTCTGTCCCAATGGTTCATGAGAAGATTTTTAAAGATTTGCCCTATATGTCTGTATGTAAAACTTTGATGACCCATTGTTGTTTCACCCAACCCCTAGGGAGCATGAATTTCTTAAACTTCATTGTGCACCACGTCAAGAATCTATCTAGCAAATATAAACTTTTCTGGCCCAGTGGTTCTTGAGAAGAACATTTCTAAAGATTTTCCCTAACATTTTTATGTAAAACTTTGATCCCCTATAGTGGCCTCACCCGACCCCCGGGGCCCGTGATGTTTTCAAACTTGAATATGTCAGGTGCCTCATATAAGTGTAAACCTCTCTGGTGCAATGGTTCTTTATAGGATTTTTCCAATAAATTTGTGTTCAGAAGTTTCATCCCCTATTATGCCCCACTCTACCCCCGCTGCCATTATTTTAACTAACTTGAATCTGCACTATGTGTAAACTTTTCTTGCTCGGTGATTCTTGGGAGAACTATTATCAAAGATCGTTCCTATATATTATCAGGTAAAACGTTGATCCCCTATTGTGACCTCACCCTACTTCTGGAGGTCATTTTTATAGAAAATTGAATATCCACTATCGAAGAGGATATGGTGACCGTCCTTCATTTGAACCAACTTGAAAACCCTGTACCCAATGATGCTTTTTGTTAAGTTTGGTTGAAATTTACCTAATGATTCTGGAGAAAAGGTCGAAATTGTGAAAAGTTTGCAGACGGACAGTCGACGACCAACAGTTGATCAGAGGAGCGCACTTGAGCTTTCAGCTCAGGTGAGCTAAAAAACCAAAGATATCAAAGCGGGAAAAAGAAGCTCATGGAAATTCCTATGTTTTACTGTATACTGATACTGAATTATGGTAAATTTGTAACACAAACTATTCATTAAGATAAAACCATTTTGTTCAAGCATGTATAAGCAACACACAACATGGGTGCATCACTATATCATACACTTGCGCAGAAAAAAATATACATTCAATCGAGAAAGCATGCGTTATTCTATGACATAACTACCCTTCACACTTTCAGATTTTAAATATCTACGTAAGGAAGCATAAGATGGTTGCATCACATTCATTCAAGTAAACATTGTGTTATTCTGTGACAAAACAACGTCTCATACTTTATGTTTCTTATTTGCATTAGGCAACACAACACGACATAAAACGCCTAACACTTCAAGTTTCTCATTATTTACGCCTGTGCGAGAGAACATATTATTGTGTCCCATATTCGCGCAGTTTAACCCTTTAACGCCCAGCGACGCCTTTTGACGCCTGCTATGTGCCGATGGGATTAAATTGGGGGCGTTTTGTTAATAATTGGAATATAATGAAACATATGATATTTTCTAAAAGTCGAGTAAAAACTAAACATTTTTTCTACTCAAAGTTTTTCTGTGCGATGTTGGGAACTAGTCGAAAACATGCATTCAAAATCGCACATCCATACCGGAAAGTAGGAAAATTAAGCCGAAATGACAAAAATTGTGTTATATTCTGTTAGTAAAATCTTTTCTAAACAACACAATATTTAAAAACGTATATCATCTTTGGAAAGGTTGAAACATTTGCTTCATTTTTTCTTACGGTCATATTTAGGTACGGGCAAGTGTCATAGACCTATTTCTTCATGAAAGTAATGCATTTTACAAGTTAAACGCGATAAAAATGCACTTTGACGTCATTTGACATTAGCGTGCGTGTGTGTTGCGCAAATAGATTATATAACGATACATAACTATATTTACGTGGGAAAAGTAAATAAATTTATAACGGTAAATCTGTGATTGGGTTTTTGTTTTTGTTTTATGAATTAGAACTACTGTTTTACAACCTAAATACAATGTACATTTATTTCCCTGTGTAAGCGTGTCCGCCTTCAGCCTAGGTATATGGGATTTTTCTTACGGATCCTTACGTATTCCACAAATCCATAAAAGTACACGGAATGTTACGATTTAGACATGGATACAGACGAGTGATTTACGAATGCTTGTGATTGACTACGAGTCGGAGATCCGTAAGGACTCGTAAGAAAAATCCGTGAGTGTGAAGGTGGTATAATGCGCACGGGATTTGTGTTTTTTCTCTCTCTATCTTTTTCACGTACATGTATTATATGATCTAGAAGAATAAAGTTTTGTTTACATTTGAGTGTCTCGCATGCATGAATTAAAAAAAAGGTATATATGTATATTTCCATTACATGAATAGGCAATAAATATGATGTAGGCTATGGAAAGGACTAAAATGTACATTTTTATAAGTTAATCATTACGAGCAAGTTGTCAGTGTGTGTTAGATGTAAGTATGTATACTCATGTAAAAGAGTTAACGTTTAGATTATGATTTTTCCGTTTATTTGCAATAATAATCTGTTAGAATTTAAAGAAAAATAACTTCAGTAGAAGTAAGTCAAATGAGTTGTTTTGACTAAATATTTCCATTTCTTGTTACATTGCCATGACTGTAACATAAACAGCGCATAATTTAATCATGTAGTATAGCGCTGAAAGCGATACATGCTCAGTTTTGCTGTCCGCTGGGTCACCGTCAGACATTGGTCTAGATGACTACAGTTATGAAGAAGTTTCTATAATAAGGACAATGAATCAGAATATATAGAAACACGGTCACCAGTGTACACTGGACAGTCATTTGAGTGACATTACGGACGAGGATTTCTACTTCTAGTCGCATCAACTCCATGGTGTAAATATTGTAACGTTCCATGAAGATGTTGGTCCTTCTCATGAACTTGACTCCTTACATGAGGGGGGGGGGGGTAGGGGGTGGCCCTCTCCCCTCCCTTCCCCTGAATAGTGATGCATTGCATATTTCATTTGGGTACTAAAGCGTATTGCATGCCAGTTCACTACCCATATGCACGGCAACGATTATAGGCTTACGCGATATTGCAAATGTATACTGTATATTCTGTATTTGTTAATTGTTTCTTTTATCTGTTAAAACACAATGGGTACGGCATCGAATACGTATAGTCGTTGATGCAGATTAGATGTGAAAAAGGAAAAACGAAGGAGTTATAAGAAAAGAAGTATAAGAACCTCCCCACTAAACATCTTTCTCCTCTTCCATGCACCTCCTTCCACTCATCCTGTCCGCCCCCTCTTATATCATGCATACTGTTACTTTCTGCTGATATTACCTCTTATCAGTTTTGGGGAAATAGCAAAAGTTATAGATATGTAAGGAACAGAAAGCAGATCGAGTACAGGACAGCCTGACCCCAACTGGACCCCGACAAACGAAATGCGTATCTTTGATGGGAATTAACCAATTACCCGATATCAAAATATACAGAGACATATAATCATTTCTATATGTACTGGTGAGATGACAATGCATCAGTAATTTATTTTAAATATTTGATGACAATGGCAACAATTTTGATAAAATTTCCGTTATTTGAAAAAACACTATAAAACACACACACACACATACACGTGATTCTACAGCATGAAATATGCATATATGTAAATACAAAATATTGCAAACATTTTGAATTATGTCAGAGAAAAATTACGATTGTGTACGGTGCCGACGAAGACTCTCTGATCTACATATAGTACTAAATAGTGATGCTTTTAAAAGTACGCTTAAAATATTACTAATCAATTATCACTACATGTAAAAAAAAATTTCACTCATATGGAAACCACTTTGTAAAAAGGGATTCTATTATGTACGGTACATACTCAGTGCACAAAGACCTGCAAGATAACCGCATTACGACATGCAGGTATTTTATACAGGACAGGCACGTACATGTATGTAGCATAATTTTTCAACAGGGGGAGGGGAAGCCGGAAAAAAATCCCTACACCATTGTCTAAATTTCTTGACAAGGAAATAAAAATAAATAAATGGATAAATGAATAGATAAACCAAAAACATGAAAAAAGTTCTTCTTTAGGACAATCAGCACTTAAATTCTCCAAACTCGGGGTGGGGATGCGGGAATAACGTGCAACCTTTAAACATTTCCGAAAATAAATTTTAAATTTTAAATTCAGGGGTGTGACATGTATTAACACCGACTCATAAATACTCCCAAACTTGGACTTCTTAAAAAGGGGGAGGGGATTGCACACCTTTCAATACATGTACACAAGTTTAATTCATAACTTCGACTTTACATTTTTATATTTCAATACTATCATAAAATATGGGAGGGGTCACCAAATATATCTTTTAACATTAAACGGTGTTGAGAAAAGTTGGGGGATGGCAACACCCCCTCCCCCTATTATACGTGCCTGCAGGAAACACGTTTTATATTCTATGATTGAACACCCCAGGTACCGTGAAACCTCACAGTCATTACTCTCTAAATGATTTTCACTAGACGTTGCCCAGTGTCTGATCGGAAACTTCTTCAGTCCGATGAGAAAACGGCTTGCATGTGAGACACATCAGCGAAAAAAGCGTCGGTGCCGATGGTGTAGTTCTCTACGCGTGATCGAGGCGATACAGTGTACGCATTATTTTTATAATATAAATAGAAAAAAAAATCAGTAACAATTAATTTAGATCATATAACGCTGTAAATATATGGTACACTGTTTTACCAATATATTCACCGTCACAAACCACGCCTAATGTACATACGTACGGTACTCCCGGACTTAGTAAGCGTGACTTGCGCGGATGCAATGTACATGTATTTGGCTTATTGTATTATAAACGAACTAAGCTATTGAAGCATTTATGATCTACTGAACAATATTATATTAGAATTTGGAGAGTTATAAAGGTATTTAATTTCGATAGACATATGGTTGTATGTATTGTAGGTTTATAAACCTCACATGTATATTTGAACTTGTACTGCTAGTTTCCATGATATCATTACGTACATGACGTAAATATTGTGATAGTTTATTGAACAATTTTTCTATTTCAAGGGAAGAAAAGGATGAAAACCTCATTTTAGCGATTTATGGGTTATTGTGTTGCCATGGCAACTATAACATCAGATCATACTACATAATTCAAAACTTAGTGTAGCAGTTTACTGGTCAATTTGTATTTTCATGTGAAGGAAGGAATGAAAAATCAACAACAAAAATGTACCGGGAAAAAACAACAATTTTTGTGCTTCATGGACTCATTTAGTTGCCATGGTAACTGTAAAAATTCATTACACTGCATAATAAGAAACTAACTTTTGTCATTTTGAAATTTTTTGAGTTATATTCTAAAAATATGCGTGGAGAAAGTTTTGATTTTCATTTAAAAATTTCTTCAAGTTTTAAGGAACATTTTACAATAATTACACGTAGTCTACTGTACCTTATGCGCATCTTGTACTTCAATGTTAATGTACATGTATGATTATATTTACAATAAATGACACTCAATTTCATGAATGCATGTAATACATGTACATATGAATACAACTATTCCTAAAATTTATTTAAATGATGGCTGATTAATATTCAATTTCTGTGTTTTAGGTGACGAAAATGGTGAAAAAACACATTTTTGGGGATTTGTGGGGTATTTTTGTTGTCATGGCAACCGTTACACCACATTTTAATGCATAATTAAAATCTTCAAGATTTTTCCTTTCAGAATATGCATAGATTATATTACGAAAATATGACTAGAAAATGCTTTAATTTCAATTTGAAATATTTGTATCAGCTTTGAAGGAAAACTCGAAAATTTCTGGTAGTTAAAGGGTTAAATGAACATAGTGTTATCATATGTCATTTTGTCTCATTATCTATGTTAGGAAACACAAATTATCACCAAACGAACCCAATCTAAAACTACTGCATGTATCAACATACATGTAACATGCCGTTGTTCTAATAGCAACATTAGATTCAAACCAACAGTCAGATCTACGCAACAAAATACATCCAACATGTCCTCGTACTAACAGTGATGTAATTTAATAACCAATGTTAAGTCACACAGACCAATAACACACCCTTGGTCTTAGAATAATATAAATCATTTAAGCAACTGCATTGTACGTACACACAAAATGTCGTCGGCTGTACAATAACATGACATGATAACCCAAACGAACTTGTGCAAACGCAGCTACAAACAACATGTTATTTGTTGAGCAAATATTAAATTATGATAAACACGAACTCACACTGACGCACCTAAACGCAAGTCGCCGTTGATCTAACTAGAAATTGAAAATAACCAAAACGAAGTCAAGCCCAAGTAACTGAACTCAACAAACAGTGTTTTCCCGTTACTGTAAACAACACGCTAACGGTACTACACTCAATGGTTTAATGTAACTGTAAACAAAACACCAACGGTACTACACTCAACACTCCATGCTTTAATGTAGCTGAAAACAACACGCTAACGGTACTGTACACACCACACAAGTAAACAACACACTAACGGTACTGCACTCAACACTCCATGTTTTAATGTCACTCAGTAAACAACACGCTAACGGTACTATACTCAACACTCCATGGTTCAACACCAGTCAGTAAACAGCACACTAACGGTACAACACACATCACTCTATGGTTTAATGTAACTTTAAACAGCATGCAAACGGTTCTTCACACAACACTCCGTAGTTTAATGTCACTGTAAACAACACGCTATCGGTATTACACACACCAACAAGGACATATAGTGCAGGCGGACATAAAGTGATTCTTTGAAAACAAATTGGGCGGACAAATTGTGCAGGCGGACATATATGGACAGTTTGGTCCAAAATTGGGCGGGCATATAGCGAAGGCGGACATACATGTATTGTGCAGGCAGACATATAAGGACTCAGCAGGCGTCCTAGCTAGGTAATTCAAATCATGTTTGAATTCATAGGAAGTGTTTGATGAGGTGGAAGTATTATCATGTATAGATTTTCCCTCATAGACCATCCAATGTATCATCGGACTGCTTTCAAAACTTACACATCTTTCGAAAGGCAATACCATTCTCTCAATTCTTATGCAGTTACGCATGTGTCTGTACTATATCGCAACTGGTTCTATTCACGCATTACTATTTCCCTCAGCATCGTTGATACATTATAGAATCTTAGGAAAATGCCCATCAAGTTGTGAGAACAAAACGTGGATTTCCTAACATTGCAGGTAAGTAGGGTTTATCAAATCGATGTTTCCATCCGGTTATGAATAAGTAGGTTGGATATATGCGAAAGTCCAGTGTTTATTTCTAATTTAATGTACACAATAACACGCATACATTGAAATTGGTCCAGAATCTGCTAATTTGTAGGTTTTTTTAATTTGTTTGGTGATGAGCTGTCTGATATTTATATGTAACAGATTTAAAGAGGATGGATATCGTGTTGATTTTACAAAGGGGGAGCGGTTAAAAACAAAAGGTCCATGGATCACATTGTTTACCTGATTTGCCTTGACCCTGCAGTTGTTCAGCAGTTCTGATATTATTCCCATGAAACTTTTTTGACCCCATATTGTGCCCCCAACCTAACCGCAAAGAATCACAGCATAACTAAACATGAATTGATCACAAGGTCATAGATTAAATTTGAAGCCCTTCACCGGTCTTGGTGACGTCTCCCTGTGAGTGAAAAATGCTCAAGAGAGACGTTAAGCAAGCTACAATCAATTAGTGGATTAGAAAAAAAAATATGATACGTGTGCCACCGTTAACATATACGCTTAATGTCATTAGTGCATATAGAAAATAAAACAGGTAAAACTATCAAATTTAAAGTAGAAACCACTTTGCTTTATTTCAACAGAAGCAATATTATTTCCTCTTTTTGAAACAAATGTGACCCGTGCGTCGGAAGCACGGCGTTATGTACAGTATTTGATGTCATAAGTCCATTTTAACAAAACTTTGGTCACATTTTGAAAGCATTATAAATCAATCTAAAGTAAGAATTTTAATCATATTTTATTTTATTGCCCTCGTGTGCCCGCATAGTTCAACAATTTATCAACATGTGTAATTTCTATACACTAATTGAATTATTCTATACAAAATTTCGTTTATACTGTAAAGTTCATTTAAAGCTTATCTTTTTTAAGAAAGGAATTCCTCCAATAATATTTACATGCATCTAATTTCATACGAGACGCATTGAGAAAAGCAATGTAAACAATGGGCATCACCATTACTGAGTACTGGGTCCTAATTTCGACGTCATTTACCGATATGTCACAAATCAGAAAGGCCATATTTTTGTATCAACACAGTATCAGAAAGCAGGGTGATATACACCTATTATCATTCACGATGGTTGTCATTCAATATTTCTATTATTTTATACCTTTGTTTGCCTTTATATTAAACCACGAGTCATATTTTATCTTACAAAAAGTCATTCAAATATTTACAGTAAAGCTAAAACACATTTGAATTAAATTAATTCTACAAAATACCAAATAATCAATTTACATGAATACTATGGACATGATGTATACATGCACTTGGTAATACAAATCAGAGACACTACTTATACAAACGATTTCGTAGTATGATCATAAATACAAATGTACTTTTTAAATGCAAATATTTAGAGCAGGCATGATACGTGTTACGAATACAGATGCACGATACATATTAGATATATAAGGGCAAGCTCCGGAGACGTTACATACAGAACATACTAGAAATATATTAGCTGCAGATCTGTAGCTCTCTGAAAAGATATTGTGACGTAACAGAGACCTACAGATCCACCCTTTACACAGCTTGTGTGCCGTAAATCGAACGTTCTTATAAGGGGTGGATATGTAGCTCTCAGTTCTGGCACAATATTCTTTTCAAATAGCTATATATCTGCAGCTAGATATATATGAGAAAGTTCCGGAAACGTTATATTCAAAATATATTGGCTATACATGGGAAAGTTCCGGATATTTTGCATACAAAATATATTGGTTATATATTGGGAAGTTCCGGAGAGGTTATATACACAATATATTAGCTATATATGGGAAAGTTCCGGATATTCTATGTACAAAATATATTGGTTATATATGGGAAAGTTCCGGAGACGTTGCATGTATATACAAATATATTAGCTATATATGGGTAAGTTCCAGAGATTTTATATACAAAATGCAGTATTTATATTTCAATATTTTGATATTTGTAGGAGTGATACTTTATGTAACATCATTAGTTTACAATCTGCAGGCGATCGGTTAACTTGAAAGAGGTGCTTCAAAATTTCTTCTGAACAACCCAATTTGAATATGATATATAATTCCATTCAAACTTTTGTCAACTATTAGTTTTCAATAAATATCGGTAGTAGTGTTCAAACAAATATGTAACACAGATAAACGCCACTAGAAGGTAAAATACTGATTTCCTTGTGAACTACAGTAGATTTACTGTGATTTGTATTTGATTTTAAAAGCACATGGGGGTATTTTGGCTCCAAGGTCAAAAGTGAAAGGTCATATTCACTGGAATAGAAATTGCAACAGTCCCCGGTGTTCTGATTTCAATGGCACTCACAAAATAAATATTCTTATGCTGTATAACTTTTTTTTTCTGAGAGACACTTAAGTATAGATACATCTAGATAGGGTCTTACAAATCTCATTATGATGATATATTATGTCCCTGCAGTATCTATCACTGTTAAATAGATATTCTCGGCACTTCGTTGTATATGTCCTGGACTCTGATTCAAAGTGTTGTCGTTTTCAGCACTTCTTTCTATACGCCTTGAATTCTGATTCAATGTGTTATCGGTATTCTCCATGGTAAGATGTAAATCGGTCTCGCACGATTCGTATACGTGTAGAATTCCGTCTGTTGTACTTGGCAATGCATATTGGTACATGTCCGTATTCGCTCTCTTTTTAAGAACTAGTTTAACCAAAAGTACAACAACACAGCTTCCAAGTAAAACACATAGCACTATAGTTCCAAAAAACAACCATTTATATAAAAAACTGCTTGTTTCCGCTATGTCCTGCATTAAACTCAGAGTAAGATTCTCGGAAGATATCAGTGTGGATACCGGAAAAGTCGTACTACCTATGGAGAAAATAAAAACAATAACATGCTTACTGTGGTATATATCATATTCATATTTTACCACATAAGTGCTTAAACTTTTAAATATATAAGTTCAATTCAAAATCCATATTTTACGAAATAAGTGTTTAAACTTGTAAGTATAAAAGTTCGTTTAAAATCCATAGATAATATGTCCATGATCACAGTTTAAGAAAAAGGTTCCGTTTCACATCAAGGAAATAATACTTCTGTCGCATTTACCGAAGAGGGTGAATTTTTTACTCTCTATCTTAAACGGATCCGAACTTTTAAAAAATCATTTGTTTATTATACACACAGATACACACATAAAAACAATGCTAAGAGATCAATGGACTACAACGCTCACCTAAATCATCAGGTTATACCTCAAACGATTTAGATATATGTTTACCCTCTTTATTTCCACCAAACATTTCTACAGTGCGACTGGATCTTAGCCCCACAGTACCATGACTTCAGCAAATTATAATCCACACAACCTAGGGGTGCCTCAATATCAATATGCTTAACATGATCTTGCCTTTCTAGAGGAAACGATTGATATTTTTCTTTCCCCTTTTTTCATATAGCATGTAAAATTTGATCTCCGATTCAAATGCCACGCTAATTTAGCATTTGAATCCATGATGTGAACAAAAAGAGTCCATACAATCGGTGAATAGTTGTATATGGATATGATGAAATATGACCTGCCTACTCTTGAAAAATACTTTTTAAAAATGCCCTACATACATTTTCATGTAAAGCTTTTAATCCCTTACATACACACCTCTACCCAAAATGGCAATGATTTAATCAAATGATTACTATTGCCCAGTGGATCTTACATAGAAAAAAGTTTTAAAGACTGTGTATACCTGTGTTTATACATTGTGCATCTCCCGATGTAAAATCCCAAATACCCTTCTGTTCATTACTGGGAGAGATGGGAGGTTAATACATATTCCATAACACGTATGGGTTTCTACATGTATTGAATAAATTATTATAAAAATTCATAGAACCAATATCAACCGTACAAATATAGTGAAAATGAAACAATATTAAATTTGAAAGACAAACAACATAATTAATTTGATATACATATATACAGTACATGCATTTGTTTTTAAAACATTCAACTCCCAGGAGTGCATTCTGTTCTTTGAATTAAATATATCACTATATTGTCCCTATTTCTTAATCAAATCCCCTTGAAATAATGATAATGGTAATAATACTAATAGTAATAAAGATAAAAATTTCTGTAAAATTATCAAAATACAAATTAAGATCGATAGCTTTTTTTTAAAAAAAAAGTTTAACTTTTGATGTCATCTGGAAGGTCATTCTCGATATGTGCTGCTGCCCAGCTGAGTTAGCATTGTCCGTATCTTTTTTCTGATTTTGGCACCACAAGTTGCGAATTCGATTCTGACCGTAATGGTCGACTTGGCTTGTATTCATTTAAAAGACTTGCGATGTATGACGGTGGAGATCCGTGTAAGCAACAGTATGTATAGGTCAAAATCTTGAATTGGGGTCGGTAATGGATGGGAAACCAATGGAGTTCCGCCAGAATCGGAAATATGTGTTCCGGTTTCGGCGCCCTCATAACTAGATGAGCAGCAGTATTCTGCACCCATTGCAGCCGGTCCAACCCCAAAATATAGACAGTTTTCATAATCAAGTTTAGATGTTACAAAGGCGTTTACCAGGGTTTTTAAATCTTCATGTGTTACAATTGTAAGTAGCGTCTTATCCGCCCAACGCTAAAAATCTGATGAAGACATGGTTTGACGACTGATGACACTTGTTTTTCTATTGTAAGTTATTGATTGAAAAATACGCCTAAATTTCCACACATGTAGTATTCTTGATAGAATGGTCCCTCGCCTTGGAATGTAGCATAGGGGCACAGTCTAAGTTCTTTTTCGTCGAAAATAGAATTAGTTCATTTTTGTCTTGATTTAATTTAAGAAGATTTGATGTCATCCAAGATCCCATATCTGTGATCCAGGATTCCATGCGATATACGTAGTTTACCTAGTTTTCCTCTGGTCCGACTACCATGTAGACTTGTGTATCGTCCGCGTAACAATGATACTTCATACCATGGCAATGACAGTGTTCCAATGGGTCTTGTGAAAAGACAGTATAAGTTTGGTCTCAAAACAGATTCCTAGGTAACACTAAGGTAACTGAGGGGTATCTGACCTACTGTGTCCAATGATACATGCAACACACAAGTTTCTATTTTGTAAAAAGTATGTGATCCATTCTAGGGCACACCATTAACTCCACAGGGTATGGACATGTGTTGGAGTAGTATTCCATGGCCGATGACATCAAATGCTACTGACAAGTCAAGGAGGACAAGGACTGCCGCTGATTATTATTCGAGCGCCTACTTGATGTTATGTACTTTAACGAGGGTCATTTCCGTAGAATGTCGAGTACATACGGTATGCTGATTGGAGTGGATCCCGTAAAATATGAGTTAATGTGACTATCAATTGTACTAGCCACAGACAGATTGTAGAATGGACGATAATTTTTCAAAATATCTATGACTATCACCTTTCATTCATGTATTTAAACAGTCTTAAATCCCCCTTACCCAATGATGTTTTATTGAGAGTTAGCTTGCAATCGAACGTATTTTCTTCTGAGGAAGGCAAAATATGTAAATTCTGTGGATGAACACACAGATAAACAAACAGATATCGGATTAGGTATGATCAGGAAAGCTCATTTGAGCTTAAATCAGGTTTTAAGAAGAAATTTATCTTGATTTGTCGTTGTAGAGCCGATGAATTATCTTTATGAATCGTTGGTATTTTGATAATTAATAGCACTTAGTACGAAAACCTATTGAATATATTTTCCTTGAAGAAATGTTACATGTACTCATAAATGTGTAAAATATCCCCATCATAATCGGTTCGTTTTATATGATATACATATGTATTGCGGTACTCTTCGAACCATCCCCATCATAACATCGAAACATTCGCATAATCACCCTTTCTCATTAAAGGGAGTCAACTGATGTTACCGGTGGATCAGCTATGAATGGAAACAAATATGAACCAACTGAATACATTTTATGAAAGGTTACATGTACAAGTCTATTCCAAATATACACTTCTAGAAATCATCTACGAATATTTGAAATGGTGTCCCTGTAAACCCTCTGAATCGATGTAACCAAAGTTAGACCTAATGTTTTACCTAATAATTCCATTATATATACCGTTTTAAATTAAAAATATCTCATGGCATCTTTAGCAGAACGTTCAATTTGAATGAAACTGCATCATCCATTAAGTGTCACTTCAATGAATACTTTTTTCGCCAATGTTAAAATGCATATGTTATGGCTTTTAAAATTTGACACCATACTGCTAACAAATAGGCGTTAAGTGTAATGGAGGTCAAAATCAGTCATTGATAATCTTACTCATATGTAAAACTTATACGGTACCAATTTTGATGCACCAGATGCGCATTTCGACAAATAATGTCTCTTCAGTGATGCTCAACCGAAATGTTTGAAATCCGAAATAACGATGAAGTTTTAGAGCTAAATATAGCCAAAAACAGCCTGCCAAAAAAGTGGAGCCAAATTCGTCCAAGGATAAGAGCTATGCATGAGGGAGATAATCCTTAATTTTGAAATGAATTTCTAAATGTTATAACAGCAATTAAATATACATCCGTATTTTCAAGCTAGTAGCGAAGTACTTAGCTACTAGGCTGTATATCAACCGCAAAAAATATCTTAACTTATGAGTGTTTCTATGGTTATAATATGAACTAGAAAGTTTGATTTGCTTTGATACAATCGTTACTTATATATTTTAATAAACAAATAGATGTAAACAAAATCGATCGAGCCAACATTTAATTCCTGCTATTTATTGAATTGCTATTAAAATGAAATAGAACGATAAAGAGTAATTTCACAACTTTTAGTGAAAAATTGTTGTTATCTTACATACATAAGCAATGCATATTTTATCAGAATTACAAGAGTGTGGCTAAAAGTATACACTAGTAACTAGATGCAATTTTATATTGTGTCACGTGGTTTATATTGAAAAACTGCAGCCATTTGCAAAAAAAAGTTTATCTGCAGCGAACATTTGATTTGCAAGAGATTAAATGCTGCATAGTAATATTTACCTGAGTTTGCTGCGAGGTAAGCTGATCAAATCCATTTCACACAGGTTCTTTACCATTATCATGAAGTTAAAACTGTAACTTTAGATTTGTGAAATTTATAATTATACATACTAAGTTCGCTGATAGTTATTTATGAAGTAGATAATGTCCGGTAATTACGTGACTGGTGGTAAACGTATGGATCAATACTTTGGTGTTGTGTTTTCAATTGCTTTCTCCTACTGAAGTTATATTTCAGCTTTCAATAATTCAATGCTCTATCCTTGCACATGTAGAATTTTAAAACGTTTGAAGTATCTATTAATCTATGAGACAATCCATTTATTGTCAAATATTCATAGAGCAGATCTCAACATGCAATGACTTTTTAAGATGGTAATAATGTTTCAAGTTTCAATTATTTCACTTCATATTTCAAAATATGACTTGCCGTCTAAACAAATGATATATTAATGAAACATTAGTTTGATATCAAATACGTGGAGGCATATTACAGGACACAGTGGTAACGTAGGTATCGATATCTACTTTACGTTTAACTTTCCTGTTCATGCAGTCGTCATCCACTGTTACCATCTTGGGATAGCTGCCTTACTTTCAAACTCGTAGACTGAGACTGATAAACAACAGAAAACAAATTCCGTTGGTTGAAGACCTGTCAATAACTTTGATACATACATGTATGTACGTTACCATGAACATATTTTTCGCTTTCTGTGTTGATCAATAGGATTTATTCATTATTACATGTGCCATGTTTGTAGTTCGTCGTTATAATGTTTCAAGTTGTTTTATGAACGTCAGTTGTAAAAGACCGCAATACTCTAATGCAAATGATTTGTATGATACATGCGTTACGTGATGGAGAAAGTATTCTATTTTCATATGCTTATATATATCTTCATTGTTTTCAATTACTTTCCAGAGAAAAAAAATGGAATTTTTTTTCTAATAATAATTTGAATTGTAACTTGTTTCAATCCAAATATTATCTAGTCTATTCTTTATGCGCTATTTTAGTACATATACAAGAATGCATACCGACGTTACTGATTATTTGGGGTCGAATATTTGGTAAGTGTGCTGTTAATTATGTTCAATATCAGATTATTTGATGCGGAAATATCTCTATAAATTATGGTATTTTCCTCAAGCATTTAGATTTAGACATGTTTATTTGCTCATTTGCAAACCTACTCATTATTAAACCGTTGTTTGTATTAAGTTGTCCCAGCCAATTCATTTGGCATATTTTAGTCTACTGGGTCATTTTATTATGTCATTTTTTGATAATGATAACAAATGACATATTCACTTAAAATATTGTGTTATTTCATTTAGCACTTCAATGATTATTCAGTAAAAACAACTGAGCTACAAATGCCAGCGTTTTTTCTCATATTTTTGTTTTTATGAATTTCAAAATTGTGGAACATAATAGGTTTTAATACAAAAGATAAATCCATATCGTAGACAAAAATAATATCCATGTATTCGTATTCGTAACAATGCAACTTACAAATATATAAATAAGTTTCCCTCGCTTATGTTATGCATACAATATCCGGCACTTGGAATGTGCCCTTTGAAAACAGTTTTCTGCTCTGCAAAAATATAATTGGCGCGTAGAAAAACATTCACGTAGATCTATAAAACTATCAAGGCTACGAACTCTGGTAGCAGGGGACAGTTTCGCACTATAGGCCCGGTCAACTTTTTCAAAAAATGGAATTACCCCGTATTTGAAGTGATATTACATGTGTAAAAATGTATACGATAATTTTAGGATGCATGTCAAATGTAGCTGAGTGCTTAGTAAAAATGTTGATATACAACATGTAGGTGTCACCATGATTCCTAGCATATATATGGGTGCAAATACGAAACTAAGACACGTGGTCAGTTGCTGAAGAAATTCCGGTGAAAACATGCAGGGTCTAGCAAAAGGTCTGTAGCTGTGAGGGAAGGTGGATGGCCCCATATGAGAGGTAGATTTTT
Organism: Ostrea edulis; assembly: GCF_947568905.1. Lineage (NCBI taxonomy): Eukaryota > Metazoa > Mollusca > Bivalvia > Ostreida > Ostreidae > Ostrea > Ostrea edulis. The sequence continues at coordinate 73,440,788 of NC_079166.1, read as the reverse complement.
GAAAAGGGCAGATAGGGTTCTTGATTGTGCACAGTGTCTAAATCCCCATGTTTGGTACTGTGATGGTGTGGGGGTGGTGCGGATTAGCCCAAATGAGGGAAAATCAGATCAAAAAAGGGGAACCTGCTCAGAGCATGTTTTGTGCACCAGCACCAGTATTTATAGATTACATGTAATTTAGGGTCATAATTTATTAACTACACTAATATGAAATACAAGTATTGACATAAAAGGGAAATATGATTTTCCATTAGTCTGTCATAATCTGACTTTGGTGTATACCCCCTATCCACATGTTTCAAAACCAAAGAAACTGTCCCCTGCCACCTTTAAGAGAATGGCATTTTTTGAAACCCATGGAATTCAGTCCATTTCATTAATATTATCAAGATAAATGTATTAGATATGTAATACAACCCTTTATTTCAATAGATGTATCACATTAGTGTCACAATGGTAGACAACAGAGTCAAGGGGGTAAGCTATGCTTTAGTACTATGGAAAACCAGAATCTGGTCAAGTATCATAGTGACATGTAAATACATGTAAATAAGCTTAGTGGTTAAAATAATGTTATATGGGGTACTTCATATACTGTGTATTCTTTTTACATAGACTACATGTAGTTTTACATGTTCTACATGTAATTAACAAATTGTACTGATTGACAGGTCTCAGGTACAGTAGATCACATTTCTTCTCAGCACCATGATACATATTTATGAAAAAATACTTGCAGATAGAGAAATAAGTCATTTTAGAGCATTTTGTAACAAAAAACACAGTTAACACCATTTTCTCATTTATGGGTGGTACTTGTAAACAAGCCACCTCCCCTTTGACATTTGGCTGAATTGCATGAATCTTTAGTTTTCAATATTAGGATGGCATAGAATAGAATGTAAGAAGAGAACAGGTATTCAAAATCTTGTTGGGGAGTTGTTTACTTAATTAGAGCATATTTCAGGTCTATACATATACAGTATGTAAAGAAGTAGACAGTGAAGTGGGAAATTTTCTTGATTTTAAGAGCAGTTATGTCCCTTTATCTCTCTCTAATCCATCATTTTCTACATAGGTTCTCATGATTACATGTTCAGCATGTAGCACCACATATAAGGTCACTTTTACCATAGATACAATATACTTGTAATATTATTTGTTAGGCACAGGGATCTTACTCGAACACTCTCATCACTCTAAAATGACAACATCATACACAGAAATGTAGGGTTTTTAAATAATTTTATTGCGTACACATTTAGGGCGGTCGACATGATGTATTGGTGTAGTTTCACTCAGAATAAGTCAGATTTGTCAAAAATGGGAGTTGACGTCAATGACATGAGATGTCAGAATTCTTAAAGGTAGCAGGGGACAGTTTCGCACTATAGGCCCGGTCAACTTTTTCAAAAAATGGAATTACCCCGTATTTGAAGTGATATTACATGTGTAAAAATGTATACGATAATTTTAGGATGCATGTCAAATGTAGCTGAGTGCTTAGTAAAAATGTTGATATACAACATGTAGGTGTCACCATGATTCCTAGCATATAGATGGGTGCAAATACGAAACTAAGACACGTGGTCAGTTGCTGAAGAAATTCCGGTGAAAACATGCAGGGTCTAGCAAAAGGTCTGTAGCTGTGAGGGAAGGTGGATGGCCCCATATGAGAGGTAGATTTTTGAAAAGGGCAGATAGGGTTCTTGATTGTGCACAGTGTCTAAATCCCCATGTTTGGTACTGTGATGGTGTGGGGGTGGTGCGGATTAGCCCAAATGAGGGAAAATCAGATCAAAAAAGGGGAACCTGCTCAGAGCATGTTTTGTGCACCAGCACCAGTATTTATAGATTACATGTAATTTAGGGTCATAATTTATTAACTACACTAATATGAAATACAAGTATTGACATAAAAGGGAAATATGATTTTCCATTAGTCTGTCATAATCTGACTTTGGTGTATACCCCCTATCCACATGTTTCAAAACCAAAGAAACTGTCCCCTGCCACCTCTGTTTCACAGTGAATATATCTAAGTCGTTCAATAGTGTTGGTGATTTTTTGGAATTTAGTTCCGTGGTATGTTGGCCTTCATGGATTTCATCAGAGTATATTACTAAACGGATGTTTATTCTTCGGTATTTAGAAGATGTTAATTGACTCCCATTGGTGAGAAAGGGTGTAGTAACGTGTTCCATTTACGCGATCTACTTTGCAGTACTCCTTGAAACATTCGCATGATATCGCGTGACTTTCGCATATGATCAGGTAAAGACTACAATAAGACATTTCCCCAAGTTATAATAGTTCATTCAACAATGGCAGAAAACAATCAATATTTCTGGTTTTTCTTTGTTAGTTGAATTTCTAGGTCTATTTGTTCTTCATTGATTATATTTTCTGAAGCTGAGTGGCGTTGATGAAAGTGAAACAGAGCATAAAATATGGTTGACATTTGGATTTTGGCCGTCATAAAAAAAGAACACATGAACTGTCTTGCACCGTCGTGTTCGTTAAAATATATTTAACTCTGATCACTAATTCATTTGCATTTTAAAAAAGTGAACATCGTAGAACAAAAACAACATATTATTTAAGCTTCCATATTGTCAGCAAATATATTTATACTCATTTGTAGATTCCATTAGATTTCGCAAATTATATGGTCGTTATAATCATCTAGTTCGTCAATACAACCTATCATTGGATCAAATGCTGTCTAACGTGTTTCATACCGATTGTTAAGCCGTTCTTGGCACACTAATTTTGACTTCGGATAACTCCGTTTAACTGAACAAGATATAGGGCTCACAGCGGGTGTGACCGGTCGACAGGGGATGCTTACTCCTCCTTGGCACCATATCCCACTTCTAGTGTGTTCAGGGGTCCGTGTTTGCCCACCTATCTATTTTGTATTGCTTGTAGGAGTTATGAGATTGGTCACTGTTCGTTATCTTCACCTTTCATTACTGACAGAATGAAATTATAAGTAACTCTTTCTCTCTCTCCCTATCTGTGGGTGTGTAGGTATGTGTGTATGTGTGTGTGTGTGTGTGTGAGAGAGAGAGAGAGAGAGAGAGAGAGAGAGAGAGAGAGAGAGAGAGAGAGAGTTCACAGTTTTCAGCTACCAGGCTATTTGAAGTTAACCCTGGCTAATTTGGGAGAAGCAGTTGCCTGTCCCTCTAACCAACCTTGTTGTACGTCATTGATAGTAATTTATCAGAAATGACAAAACTATTCAAAAGGGAATTTCTTTAAAGGACTGGATCAAAGTAAAACCCGTTAAATCATCACCGAGCATTTCTATCTCTGTTCACCCAGAGCAATGTCGATGGGTTTAATATGTAGAACCGTCACGATATAATGCAACTGCCGGTATACACAATGAAACATACATTGTATATGTATGTTCTGTATAGTATATGATTAAAAGAAACAGTAATGCGATATATATATATATATATATATATATATATATATATATATATATGTATATATATATATTAAAGCACAAAAACCCAACAACACCCTACTTTCTTAAAGTGTCGGATCTGAGAAGATACAACGTCAGTAATGAAATTTATAAAAAGCACTGAAAAGGCCACGACACTGTTGGTTATTTAAAACTCGAATTTTCGACGCAACCCGCGTCTTTATCTAGAGACATATATTACATAAACAAATAACACGCAAAAACGACAAGTATCGATAAACTACATTGATGACAAGAGTGATACACTGTTGTACTGAGTGATAAAAATGATGGTGGTTTCGTTGTAAAGCGTGTTTACTGACTATGATTTAGAGAGTTTGTACCATGGTCGGGTCGGGATGAAAATAGAATTATTCTTGAAAATTACAGAAATCAGATAAATTTAGAAGGAAAACTTACAAAACAATGTGATTATGGAATAAAATGGTGGAAAGATAATGATATGGACTGATTAAGTTCAAAACAATATTAGGTATTGATGATTCGGATATGGTGAACAGCGAAAAATAATGATTGCCAGAAGAACACGATCAAACAACAAACAAGGTCAATCAAAAGACACAGATCTAGCATTAAAATCAAAATCAGCAATCAAATAGGTGAATGGGAGAGAAGTCTACGGAAAAAGATACAGTATAATTTTTCAAGGTAATACACCTTTTAAGGTCAGACAAATTAAAGCCGCTTTCTAGAAACCCCGACATCGCAACACAAAGAGTCATGCGAATCCGAACCTATGTGGATTTAGAATTTATTTTTTTTACCATAGTTTTGAGGTCTTAATATGATCTATTGATAAAATACTCGTCTTCAAGGTCAATTCATTTTTTCTTCATTTTAAAAAGCCGCAATGTTGAGACTAGAATATGAAAGGGAGAGAGAAAGAAAGAGCTATATAAATTCATGTTGTAATTATTTCTTATGATGTTCTAACATAATTGGGAAGTATTGAAGGTCAAACAATAATCGCAATTTCGGGAATCCTCGTTATGGCTAAATAAAGGAACTCAAGGTTAAATAAAGGAACTCAAGGTCAGAGCCTTGAAACCGGGGAAACGAATTGTATTTATATTAATCAAACAAAATAAGATATCTTATCGGGTGAATTTTGGCGATTAGGTTATGGAAACTGATTTTAACTAGGGATTTATCCTGGATTCATGCGCGTGAAATTATTTAAATTATTCATTCCACCTGGACGGAATGATTTCGAACGGTGCATCCAGGATTTTTCTGTGCTCTTTCTCTCTGCATCGGTCCATATTGGGTTGTGATCAATAACAACCACTTGCATGTCTTAATGCACGATCATAATTCTATTTTCATCCCGACCCGACCATGGTACAAACTCTCTAAACCATAATCAGTAAACACGCTTTACAACGAAACCACCACCATTTTTATCACTCAGTACAACAGTGTATCACTCTTGTCATCAATGTAGTTTATCGATACTTGTCGTTTTTGCGTGTTATTTGTTTATGTAATATATGTCTCTAGATAAAAACGCGGGTTGCGTCGAAAATTCGAGTTTTAAATAACCAACAGTGTCGTGGCCTTTTCAGTGCTTATATATATATATATATAGATAGATAGATAGATAGATAGATAGATAGATATTGTCTTCAGGACAAACGAAAAGAATTATTTAATGTGACTAATATCAACAGAGAATAAAAACAAAAACTACATATAGATACATTCAGCACTACAACTACACTAATTCAGAAACTATTTACAACGCATACTACCTGTTTTTTGGTCTTTGGGCTTGCCAATCAATGTTAAAAGTGGAGCGAATTAAGACATGCCTTATTCGTCCAAAGATCTGATCCAAAATGTACGAAGTGATAAAAATAGACTTAATTAATATCAAGTGGAACGACTTAACCCAATTACGTTGATATATATATATATATATATATATATATATATATATATATATATAAGATTCTTTTTTAACAATTTATCATTGATGTGTAAACTGTAAACTCATGGCATTTTACTCACAAACTAAATACAATTGCAAAGCACAACCTTTGTGAGTAAAATATCAGGGGTTTGATTCTTATTATTCCAATTTTTTCCTTTCATTACCATTTTCAAAAATTGGAATAACTTCACCATACTATGTTGTTTGTTTTCATGCGCGTTTGTATACATAGCGTCTTTGAAATCATCCATGTGAAAATTCTCATCTATCTTTGTTTTGATAAACAACATTGGAATTATATATATAGATATTACTCAAAAAGTGTTTAGAGTTTTTAGGTTTTGTTCCGATAAAAGATATTTTTATTTATTCTTATAATTTTATATTGAAGTAACATATAACCTGTTCCTTCTATGATAAAATATATTGTAGAACTTCATCCCCCGTGTGTAAGGTCACACAATCCACTGTCAATCTTATTTTGAAACAACATGTCAAACTCTACTGTTCTAGTATTTTTATCAATAGAGCACGTTTACATAATTCGTGTTTTCATAATGCAATTGAAATATGCGTTATTGATAATAATTTATCGGAATTCGACAATATTTACCTTCCAGTCCTACGCATCCGTAAACAAAATCACAAAATTTCTTAGCACATCCACATATCCCCTGGCATTCGTCTCCATAGCTTGGGTATGGGCAGGTAAATTTGCAATCCTTTGCATAATAGCCAACTCTACATTCTAAAAGAAGTATCCGTATATTGCATAAATCAAGACCAAATGGATACATATGCTGAAAACGTTAGGAAGCATTCAAGAACAAATTGAATAATTTTGTAAATTGTTCTCACTTATGCATTCTTCTACCGTTTCGTTCCATAAATATCCAGAGCAACACTTTTTAAACCTAAAATAAAAAATAATTAAAAAGGGGGAAAGGAGAAGTAATGTACGTAATCGATCTTTCATAAAAAGGCGCCACTAAACGCGGTATATTTTCACACTATCGTATCATGTATGGTTCAATGTGTATTATTCTCTCAGACTAATTTTAGATTATTAAACCGAGACATGAACTGACGTTGTGCAGAAAAATAAGTTTGGTTTCACAAATATGTATTGGCCTCCACGGTGAGTATAAGTCTGAGAAAGTATGAAATAATAGAAAGAAAATAAAAAAAAAATAATTTGAATACAAGATATATTTTATGAAAGTAGAGATTCAAAAAGTATTGCATCTATTTTTAAACCAAAATTTTATTGCAACATACCATATTCGATTGTTCAAAGCACCCTGTCATGGTTTTTATCTAATTAGAATTTTTACATGAATGATCACAAATCATTTTCAGGAAGAAATTGAATATCACAGTACACATATTAATGCATATTCAACCCATGGTTTATATTTAGCTATGTCCATATAGATCATGCCAATATTCAGAAAGATGAAAAATATGGAGAGAGAGAGAGAGAGAGAGGAGAGAGAGAGAGAGAGAGAGAGAGAGAGAGAGAGAGAGAGAGAGAGAGAGAGAGCTAACTTCCTTCTTACGTAATATTTTGATTTTTCAAAAAGCATTTCAATCACTCCAAAGGGAATTCCGAATAGGGAAATACATCGCTTCCATGTATTTTCTTATTTCGATAAATGTACATGAAATAAATCACAATGCTACCATATTTCATTTCTCGATGAAAAGTGAATTTCCTCGATCAGTATAAACAAAAGCAATGGTGAAAAGGTAAAATTTATATTTCAGAAATAATAAATCCCGCTCTCTATCTCCTGAACAAAAATGCAATGTATTTGGACATTTTGGATTCTATAAATGTTACCTAAAAGTAACACGTACCCAGTACACTTCAACTCCGAGTTGACCATCGATAGTATTGCCAATAACAAATACAATTCCATTGAACAATGTCATATATCCTTTATGGATGTACGAGTTTTGTAAATGAGTGTTACATAAAACTTCCTCCCACTTCAACATCAGTCTTTCTCAGTTTCCCTGATTGCACGTTTTAATGGCATTGACTTTATCAATGCTTATTAATATCACGTTTGTATCAATATATTGTTGATACGATTAATTCCTTGATGATTAGCGGGAAATATACGCATATTGGAAATCGCAACTTGCATCTATTGCGTACTCTTGAATGTAAATTTAAAGTGCTTATTTCGAGCAAGGATACACATTTGAAATCAATAAATTAAAAATAACGAAAATAGTCAAAACAGGAAGGAAGCAAGGTATCTGGCTTTCCAACAAGCGACATTTTTTTTGATCGATCTGCCTATCAAATACCTCCTAACAATGTACGAGAAGCTAAACGTATTTCTTTAATATGTTGATGGAATTTTAGTTGGGAGTGAGAGTTAATCCGGCAAGAACAGTGGATCTCTTTGATATCACAAGATATGTAGTTAAAATTCCCTGGAAGTCATGGGTGCAAAAATGGTAAATTGGTTCAGAAATGCATTTGAAAATATAAAAATAAAAAAATATAACCATGTGTGTTGTAAAGGTTCTTCTGCTGATGGTAGCAACATCCGTGCACTGTAGGACACGTAGAACCTTTGTAGCCAGGACACCCGAAAAGAGAATGCTTGAAGACAAAGCAATGTTACCAGCAGGAATGGATCCAAGGTAGGGCTGACTGCACCACTGCCATTTAGATGAACAAAACTCATACTCTGCAGCGATCTTTACCATCGTACGAACCAGTTGTTGAATGGAAGTTGTGGCGAAGCTGTTGCATCTCTTGCAGGGGTTGAATAACTTCAACAGTTTTGATCCAGGGGCAACACATTTCGTCTCCTCCAATGTATTACAGTCTTCATGACTGAAAAAAAAGTCCATGAAATGATTTGTATTTCATTTCAAACAAAAACAATCAAGGCTATTAAAAGAAATGATCAGATAATATGACCATACGCATTAGTTACTTACTGTGTATCTGTTAGATGAAAGTCATATGAGGCAGTACTGGACGGCTCATAAACGGACGTGGAATATGTCTCTGCCTGGTCCTCTGACTCCTCGCTGCTGGATGACTTATGCATCTGGACAGGGTCGGGGGTGATCACAGAATGTTCCCTCACATAATCTCTGCCATTAAACTGGATCCCAATACTTCTTACCCTAAATGTGTTTAACCAATGTATGGCTACAAATCTAAACTGGATCAGCCAATATAGAGAAATAAACAGATCAATGTGCCTCATACACATTGTAACTATTAGATTGTGATTATGGATGCTTCTAGTATGAATAGTCAAGAATAACACTTTATTCATCAAATCAATCTGTTAAATGGGAGCTAATACAAGCAAAATGAATTTTTGAATTTCTACATTAAGTGGTTTGATTTACACCATAATGAGTAAAAAATGATGCAATGTACTATATTTATAAAGAAACTTGCACAATACTAGGGCCGTGCCTTTCTCTTTCTGTTTATCAGCGACTTAGATTTTCATAATCCGCTTCCCAATAGTTGCTGTCTGACACCCTCTTGCTGTTGAAGTCACTCTTTCCCAGTCTCCACAGCCTGATAAAGACAAAAATTAGAAACATTGTTTCTTTTGATACCTAACTATTATTAGTGTACACATAAGGCCTCGTACTTAAATTTGCATATGAACTACAAGATAAGTAATACTTGCATGCAATTATATTTCACTCCGTGTGAAAGAAATATTTATAGGGAAATAAATTTTAATAATTATGGGTCCAATGCATCTTAACTTTTGTGAATCTGCAAATTATATGTGAGCAAGTGTGTATCTGTGTGAGAAGGTTGTCTTTTTAACAAACAATGCCTAATTCGACTAACTTTGTGAAAAAGAGGCTCACATGCCTTATCAATGACCTGAGCACTAGTGAAAAAAATATCACTACTCCCTAGGGCTATGAAATCTAGAACAAAATTTCCTGATCTGAATACCTATAGTAAAGCTAAATTCTAATGTTCAGCAACATTATAAAATAAGACGTGATCTTGAAACCTCAATGCAGCTTTATGCCATCAAAAGTGTACCACACTGATGGAAAACTTTACATAATATAATTGGTGTATTAACATTATTAGATATGACTAATTTGGACCCATCCTAGAGTCAAAACCTTGTATGGTGACATTCACCTTTTCCTTTTTACCGATATACTGAGTGATAATTTACTTCATATGACCACAAAAAACCCTAATAATTTAGAGGCCAATAGTTTAATAGCATTCTTAGTGCAATGCAGTCAGATTATTTTTGCCAGTCCAAAATACACTATATGAGGGCAAAGTTGTCTGTGTGTGTAGCTTTAAAAAACAACTACACATATGTACTGTACATAATTGCTTGTTCTGTTCTATTACCTTTCTATGTCAAAATGAATGGAAAAATCGTTGAAAAAAAAACCAGTAAATAATAGTGGGTGTACTGTCATATGTTCATAAATGCTTACCTGAGTAATTGGTGAAATAAAATGTCTCCAAGTAAATTACCAAGTCAGTATTATTTCAAAATCTTTCTTAAATCGAATTACATACATATACTATTACAAGGAAAATGGCAAAAATTGCCAGTTCCATTATACAAATTTCAATCTCAGATACTTTCATCCTATTCTCTGATACTGCCTTGCTAGTCCTTTCGTTCTCGGGTATCAATTATGATAATATCTACAAATTTAAACAAATATACAAATACATAAAGTTCCCTTTCCCAGTTTAGTGCATATTTGCACATATGTCTCGTGATAAAACAGATGACAAGCTTAAAGACTATTCCAGTCAATCATCAATGGCAGCTTTGCTTTAATGTAATATACAACATGTACAATAAAAAACAACGTTGATCCCGAAGTAAAATACATACTCTGATATACCACAATGACATAAATAGTGAACGACTGTGAACAAAACAGGTGTGTCAATACGACACTATAACTTGGTTGGTGAAATAAAATGTCCACAAATAGATATTGATATAATTTGCGGTGGGGGAACCGGAGGGGGTTATCCCGAAGGTCGGAGCCATCCCTTTCATCAGAAAAGTTTGCTTAAAAAACCCGCTCACACATATAGAGGATGGACTCCCCCCCACCCCCATTGACAACTAAAATCAATGGTAGAACCGCCTCACTTTCAAAAAATTCCTGGATGTGCCCATGATTTGTTTAAATTAAATAAGTGAAAAGGGGTTTCCATCATATGTATTTTTTTGGAAATAATTCAATTTTCATTAATGTATAAATCCAAAGGATGTGCATGTAGGAGTTTACATGAATTTCCTCACTCCACCCAAGTGTAAAAGGGGTACCTGGCTATAGACAGTGAAATATATTGTTAGAATGTTAGTGCTCTAGCGCTTGTAATGGCAGCTTGCACTGTATGCTTCCAAGGAGGTTGAGAAAGTTCTAGATTGATATAAGGTTTGCCGGGGTAATAATGTACATTGATTATTGTAAAGCGCTTTGAGCAGCATACGTTGGATAAGGCGCTATATAAAACCAATTATTATTATTATTATTATTATAACATGGGTTACAGGCCACCCACTCCACACCTTCCGCCTTCACTTGATTAATCAGAATGTATATCTTTGCAATGCTAACATTTGATCGTACTGGAAAAATAATGTTGCCCACTAAAACAGTAATAGCAGTCTACGTATATATACGCAAAGTCCTTGAGCACATTACTGAGAGAGGTCAGTGGATCTATGTGACAAGATATGTTTATACGGCAATCTAACCGAGGGTCCTGATGGGGCATATTAGAGACTCATCATATGATACGTGTATTATAACTTATAAATGTAAGTTGTTTATTTTCATTATGTGAATAAAGTTCTGTTATTTTTAATATGTGAATAAAGCTAATAAACGTCACAGACTATAATACAATTATCAACTTTCTTACCGATGGAATCTTCATCGAGGGTCCTGATAGGGCATATTAGAGACTCATCATATGATACGTGTATTATAACTTATAAATGTAAGTTGTTTATTTTCATTATGTGAATAAAGTTCTGTTATTTTCAATATGTGAATAAAGCTAATAAACGTAACAGACTATAATAAAATTATCAACTTTCTTACCGATGGAATCTTCATAATAAAGTTACACACGACCTACCCTATACAGAATACTACAAATATCAATTTTCTAGAAAGCATCAGCTACACAAACAATGTTTTTTAAAAAAAAGGTTTTTGCACCCAGGAACGGGACAAAGACCCTACTTTCTTGATTCAATTTTAAAAAAAAAGGTTTTATCATTTTTTTAACTCTGAAAACTATTGTATATACTATACTAATATTTCATTCTATAGATTATTTGCAAAAATATTAGATTTCTTCAATACACATTGTAACCATTTTGCATTATGTATACTTAGTACGTTATTATAGTGTTTCAAGATCTTTTTCCATAATGCAGCAATATAATACACCTGGAAAGTAAAATCACGTGATCATATTTCCCGCTGTTTTGATTCCAAAATGTACGGTGCGCATTTCGTGTCATTGTAATTTGTGTTCAGAATTTTGACAGCGATTTGGTTCGGATTAACGAAATAAGGTTAAGATTTATTTCAATTGAATGACTTGAGTAAATTAAAGTTACATGGGATAAATTTCACTCCAATATATTACTTAGCTGTAACTCCCAACCATACGGTTGTACTTGGTATTGGAGTCACTGGCTCTGCTCATACTTTTAGATATCGCTCTGTTATCCTTTTTCTGAGTTATATTGGATAGTTAAGTAAGTTGTATATATTATGGCTTCGAATAAACCAATCAATTTGTACAAAACCTCTGAGAATGATTTAAAGTCGTTGAAAGGAATTGGTAATGCTAATTCTGGAACTTAGGGAAGCCAAGGAAAACTTCACTTTCAGCGATGTGGCAGAAGTTACACAAATTACACTCGCACAGTTGATAGCATGGAGTGAAGCAGGTGTTGTCACCATTGAGAAGCCCCAAGGAGAAGCTTCATCAAGCCCCCCCCCCCCCCTGCACTCGTACCTAATGAGACCAATCAGCTTAATCTCACCCTATTTGAAATGAATACAAGTCTCCAGCAGCTTCGAGATGAGGTTCAAACCTTGAGATCGGCAGTTGACCTGAAATCTGATATTGATGAGTCAGTATTCCTAGTGTAGAAAACACCTAGTGCACCGACGTATGGACTTCAGGACATAGATGGAAGCTTGCATAAGACAGTGATCCTTACTACAGACACAGTTCAAACACCAGCGAAGCAGTCAGATGAAGGAAAGGAATAGAGAGTTATTATAGATAAACTGACCTCTGTTATTCCTTCATCAGGTTATACAACAGATCCATTTAAAGGAAGAAAGCCTAAAAAGTACACCCCTTACTGGGAAGTTAGGGACCGCTGCTTCCCAGGATTTGTCACCAATACCTTTAAACAACGGTTTTGGACAGGATAGCAAGCCTCTTGCAACTGAAATTAAAAGCAATGTAAAGCCGAATGCCGCAAAACGAATGTCAACGCCAAAGCCAGTCTCAGGAACCCCAAAATGAATCCAGTCTGGTGGGGTCTTAGACTCCCAAGCGGAAAGACAGGGATAAGAGAACAAAAAAAAAAACGACAGAGATACCCATATTCCAGTTCTTCAGATGATAATACCATGTCAAAGTGAACTCAAACATCACGCAGGAGGTCCAGAAGTAAAAGGCCCTATCTTCAAAAATGCCAGTATTCAAGAGCACTGAGAGTCCAAATTGGGAAACTTTTATTCATTAATTTGAGTGGATTGCTGCACATCGGAGATGGTCAGTACACAAGAAAGTTTTCCACCTCCTGTGTTGTTTGGGTGACGTAGCCCTAGAGTACGCCAGGAAAGTAAACCAGAATGGTGACTACAAGGACCTGAAACGGCAGTTAAAGCAGAGATTCAACAGGAAAGAGTTACCTATCTTTCCTCGTCGTCAGCTGCCCTTCACTAAGCAATATGAAAATGAAAACGTGCAGAAATTTGCCCAGCGCGTCTACTTTTTAGCACTATATGGCTATGAGATATTTGAAGGGAACATGATTGGAGGGATAGCAACGGAAACCTTACGAGGTTGCCGAGATAAGGAAGCTGCTATGAAAGCTATGGATAGAGAGCCAACAACACTACAGAAAGCCGTAAAATACGTACGAACTGCTATCGCAAACTATCGTGCCTGCATGGGTCAAGAGGAAGTACCAGAGCCACTACATTTGCTCAACGTCCAGTTTTAGTCCCAAGCAGGGAGGGGTCCCCAACAAGTGATTCTTCTCCGTATAGGGCTGAACCAAATCTCTCTAAACAGAAAGATAACAGCAGACCCTCCTTGGATGAGTGAATAGGTCATCTTGCTAGCATGGTTGAGAAGTTGACCACAACTGTTCAGCAGTCAATTGGTAGGCAGCATACCCCACCCAGTTCTCTAGTTGTGCGTGGGTGGTTTCTTAAGAGAACACGAAGTCCAGTTAGATCGCCAACCAGAGGGGAGTGCTAGAATTCCCCAATCAGGAGTGGTCAGTATAACACGAGTGTAGTGGAGAACAAAAATCCCAAATCTAATGATTTAGACGGGAAGGGGTCAAGTCTATAGGCCCTCACTTGACCCCTGATGATAGCAGCCTAAGGAATTAGTTAATAACTATAAGATAAACTTTAGGAAAAAGTATTAAGCTTGATGTCACCATGGAGGGGAAACCATTGAATGTCATCATTGATACAGCGGCTATGATTACCCTTATCAATGAACTCATAAATCGACAGAATCATCTAGTCACTGCTGAGCTCATAAAATTAAAAGGATTAGGATCACAAATTGTGCACGACAGGCTACTAAAAATACCACTTTTGAAATTGCAACTCTACATATATCCTGGGACTGCTGTGCTGTACCAATGGAAGATGACATGATATTTGGACTGGATTTTCTGGAGGCCAATCATGGGATAATCAACATAAAAGATGGAACATTGTCTCTAGAAGGCAAACATTTCCAGTCAAGTTGATATCTAACCTACATGAAGGGTTTCATAGCTCTTAGGTGCGGGTACAGAGAACAGTGTGTATGCCACCCAATTATATAGCCCAGGTACCAGTCTAACTTGACAACCCATTTATTTGTTGTTTCACCAGTTTGTCTGAAATTTGATGTTCTAGGTTCTTATACCTTAGGAATGGAATGTACCACAACCATGAACTTTATAAATGACACCAATACATACGTCAAGGTCAAAGCAGGAACTGTAGTCGGAGAGGCTGAAGTTTACACGGAGATCTGTCTAGAAGACAGTGTCGCTTTTCGTATCCGAACTAACCAGATTGGTGTCAGTGAGGACTACACACTTCCAGCACATCTTACTGACATGTACAATATATCAGTTTCTGAACCCAATGACACAGAAAAGTGTTGTGTTAAGCAATTGCTAGTGGAATACCAGGACATATTTTCAAAGCCTGATCTTGATCTTGGATGCTTAACGGCGGTAACACACAAGATAAACACTCAGGATCATCGGCCAGTCAAACACAAAATGCACAGAACCCCCTCGGTTTTCAAGATCAGGAAAACGAACAAATGGACAAAATGCTACAAGCTGGACTTATGCAGCCAATCAAGTTCCAATTGGGCATCAGCACCTGTCCTTGTGAGAAAGAAAGATGGATCGATGCGATGGTACATGGACTATCGAGCCTTGGATGAAAGTCGGTGAAAGACTGGTATCCCTTACCAATAATCGAGGATTGTTTGGATACCCTTCAATGAACAAAATAGTTTGCCACGCTTGATATGGCCTCCGGCTATTATCAGATAATGATAGACAAAAAAGATCGTCATAAAACTGTCTTTATAACACGCTATGGGTTGTTTGAATACACTCGTATGGGAATGGGTCTCTGCAATGCCCCAGCTACTTTCCAAAGGGCAATGCAGCTTGTGCTCAGAGGTGTCACTTGGAGCCAGGCCGTTGTCTATCTAGATGGTGTTGTAGTTCTTGGGCATAGTTTCGAAAATAGTTTGGTGAATTTGTGGGAGGCGTTTGAAAGATTTAGGTTACACAACTTGAAGTTAATACCAAAAAAAAATCACGTTATTCCAGAAAAAGTTGAATTCCTGAGCAAAGTAGTGAGCAGTTCAGGCATTTCTGTGTCGCCTTTTCAGACAGAGGCAGTAGCGAACTGGCCCGTACCCACCACGCAAACTGAGCTGCTATCTTTTTGGGGCTTCTTGAATTATCATATAGACCATATTAAGGACTGCGCTACAATATGTGCAGACTTTTATGATTTGGCACAGCAAAAAGGGGATATGGCTTGGATGGATAGGCACCAACTTGCATTTGACAGAGCAAAGAAGGGCTTAGTTTCAGCACCTTGTTTGTCATATCCACCCCCTGAAGGTATATTTATATTGGATAATGATGCCTCTGATAAGACAATCAGAGCTGTACTATCCAGGATGACCATGAGAAGGTTATCTGTTATGCAAGTCATGTCTTGCTCAAACCTCAACGCAAGTATTGCACAACTAGGAAAAAACTTTGGATGTTTGGACTCTTATCTGTTGTTAAATTCTGCAGGTACTTCAGGCATTACCTCCTTGGGCGTCGTTTCCTGCTACGTACTGACCACAATAGCTTGGTCTGGTTGATGTGCTTCAAGGGACAGCTGGACCGTTGGCTGGAAGAACTAGCAAAGTACCACATAAAAATAATTCACAGACCGGGAAAAAAGCATACAAATGCTGATGGAATGAGTCGTTTACGAGACGATATATCTGAAGGTGGTTATTGTCAGGCTGAATCAGATCCCTCAAGTTTACCCTGCGGGGGTTGCCATTACTGTTGCAGAGCTCATGCACAGTGGGGACGATTTACAGAAGATGTTGACGATGCCGTTCCCCTTTCGACTAGACCATCCCTTCCCACTGACCCTGTTCTAGCTATCCGAACACTGGAGGATCACTGCCCAGAGTCCAGGGATGTGGAGTCGCACATATGTAATTGGGCAACAAGTTTCACTGCAACAGATGTCAGACAAATGCAGAAAGAGGATGCTGACCTGAATCCAATTATTGACTGGTTAGACAATAACCATGAACCTTCTCAGGCAGAACTTACACTTCAGAGTCCGGCAACACGAGTGCTGTGGATGACAAGAAAATGATTAAGGCTGATTGACAGCGTGCTCCATTATAAATAGGATAACAAGTTAAATAGAAGTGTGTGTTTATTGGTACCTAAAGAGCTTCAGGCAACTGTCTTGGAGGGGTGTCATGATTTCAAGACATCTGGACATTTGGGGCAGCAGAAGACCCTGAAGAGACTCGAACAAAATTATATATGGTACAACATCTCTCTTGACTGTATAGAATATGTTCAGTCATACAGTACTTGCAATCAAAATAAGAAACCGCATGTAAGGCCTCGAGCCTCCTTGGGTACCTACCATTCCCGTTTCGCAATGCAGCGTGTGCATCTGGACATCTTGGATCCACTCAACACTAGTGAAAATGGTAACAGCTATGTTCTAATGATGATTAACCAGTTCATGAAGTTGATTGAAATTTCTGCTCTCCCTGATCAATGCGCCTTGTCGATAGCTCAAAGGTTTTTGGTGCACTTCATTGCCCACTTCAGGTTCATACAGACCAAGGCAAGAACTTTGATAGAAATCTATTTAAATCTTTATTTGAAGCTCTTCAGATTGCTAAAACCCGAACTACACCCTATTATCCGTCATCCTATAGACGAGTAGAGAGGTATAACACAACTGTCTTGCAAATGATAAGGTGGGGTTTTTTTGAGAAAAATAACAGAAAGTGGGACAGAGATTTGCCTCAACTAGCTATGACTCTACACCCACCTGTCCACCGACAAACGGGGTTGGCCCCATAGCATATCTTAATATACGAAATGATATTTCGTAATCAATGGCATGAAAGATAAAATCAACGTAATTAACCATCATTATTAAATGCATGTTCTATAAAATCGTACAAGCAACATAAACGTTATGTAATTCTAATTTGTAATGTTCAATTGTATCTCTATGATAATTGTAAGATGATTATTAGTATCGTACTTTATTTTATGCATGAATTTAGAAGGGTGTTCCGTGTATCATGTGTGAGTACATCCAAGGATTAAAGAATTACCGTCATAATTTAGAGAAATTAAGATAAATAACCAATGTGCTTGTTTGTTCTTCAATTATATAACATTTAGGTCAAGGAGCCATATTACATTGTATTGCTGGCATTTGTATTTTTGTAAGCTGCAACGTCAAAATGAGGTTTGGGGAACTAGTAGGAAAACAAAGTTTTCGGTGTAATCAACATCGTAGAAAACTTCCCTTCTTTACGTCCTTTCAAATTGTTCAGATAGTGACTTGAAAATTCGAGTAGAACAACATTGGAGAACATATTATGGATATAATGTCTTTTAGCTAATTGTAATATGGGATATACATTTTGGATGAAGAATGGATAAGTTTACTCCTCCTAGGCACATGACCCCATCCATGGTGTGTCCATGGGTCCTTGTTTGCCCAACTCTATTTTGTATTGCTTATAGGAGTTATGAGATTGATCACTGTTCGTTACCATCATCATTTTATTTTATGAGACAGAATTTATTCAAAACCTGCATGAGAAGAAATGCTTTGCTGTTGCCTTCAAGTTGACAGTTACATCAACGACGTTTTACCGATTAACAATGTTAATTGTCATTTATATCTGCTTCATATTTTCACTGACCATCGATGTTAATGGCAAAGTAACAACTCAACTTTGCGACAAACGAACTGATTTCAGATATTTCATCGTCAACTTCCAAAATTTATGTAGCAATACATGTACATGTATTTGTTATCTTCACTTTTGCATTCCATTATCACTTCCATACATGGTGTTTGTCTCTCGATTGATTCGATATTATCATATCTATTATCATATCTATGTCATCTGAGTCATTCAGGTGATCTGTTGCAATGGGTCGACATCCGTCGTCGTCCTTCGTGCGTCAACATTGTTTTAAGTTCGTCTTAAAAACTACCATTTCAAATCTTTTCAACTTTTGTATATAGGATCGTTGGTCAGGGGAACATACTTTGTAAATCTCAGGACTCATACACCCTCGGGGCCCTAGAGGCGGGGACAAAATATGCCACAATTAATGACAAACTTTCAAGAATCAGAAAAACTAAATACCTAGTCATGTAGAGCAGGATGACCTCTACCGAAATTCTAAACGTCGTGATCCCAAGGATTAGAGTTTATGAGTCTAGGACAGGGTTAAACTTTGCATATAGTGTTTATGTGTAAAACATTTATATAGCATCTTACTTAATGTTATTGATACTAACTTGAAAGTAAATGGATATTTGATTTTGGTATCAAGCTGGTACCAAAACGGACACTGTGACTAGATATTTAATATAACAAAGTCACTTCTCAATGAATACCCTCCCAGTTGTGAACATCATAGCTCCGGGTTTCTGACTATTGACCGGATCAAAAGCATTATTGTAACATATTATGTAAAGTCTTCGATCACACTATGATCTAGTCCGATATATCTGACGTTTTCTTGGTTTTTTATGATTTTGACATATACCGTGCCATGGAAAACGTCAGAACCGGCGCCATAACGTAAACTGGAAATTCGCCGCCTCCAGCTGGAGGCGGCATTCTCGGGCCAATTTTAAATACTTGCAAACCAAATTCAATGTTAAACTCATAATTAATCAATAAAACCATGCTTCTTGTACTTACTAATATCAATTAAGGTAACTCCATACTCGCAGTTTTATCTGATACAAGTTTGAAAAATGTATTTATTTCCATTCATTAGAGTTAAAACTAACAACTTATCAAATAAAATACATATGTCATCACACTTTTTAAGATACGAGACGTACATAAACAGAATCATATATCACTGTCGGAAAATTGCAATTTTCCTTAAACAGCGTTATCAAAATTTCATACAAACTGGTAATGACGATATAGTAGCATTCATAACAATTTCATGAAACTGTATCTTCACGAAAATATACAAAATGTCTGTAAAAAATAAAGGAAATCTATCGCATAATAGACTTGATAAAAAAAATCCAATAGAAACAGAGTTATCGCCCTTGGATTCAATATTTTGAAACGTATCATAGATTATTCATCTATAACTTACACTTTTAAAATTGTTTATTTTTAACAAGATTTTATACAATAACTATCGGAAAAGACTCCAACAAAATTTATGTTCCTATCACGCATAAATCTAAATAAATCATTGATTTTGCAAAATCTGATGACATCACAGGAGGGTGGAATTACTTTAAGATAAAATATCACTCCATAATTCGATAACAGAAGCACACAATTGTAGTCAACCGAATGTTCGCTGTCATTTGAGCGAACGAGTCATGGGACTCAAAACAAAGCTCGACAGTTGTTCAAATGTTTTCATGAGGCTATTTATGTGATGAAAGAACCCATAAAATCGATATATATGTACTCTTTATATCAATTGCGTTATATTTCCTGCATTCAATATATAGGCGGACCAAATGTCCAAAATTAGGATGATTTGATAAAGCTCTGTCCACGTGCTAAATTCGGGTTGTTTTTGTTGTTGTTTTTTTTTGGTACTGTTTTGGATATAGATACCAATGCCGATACGTTTTGCTTCGCCTTCAATCGCGTTCACGCCGTAAGACATGTTATACATTTATTGCATGATAGTGAGGGAGACAATATGAGAAGGGTGGGGGGGGGGCTGGTTTTAATCAGACTGGAAATCTGTCAGTGGCCTCTCATTTACAAGTACAGGCTGGGTTAAATTTTACTCGCCAATCGAAGGAGATGGACATTTTCAGAAGCCAGGGGTGTCAGTCCGACATACCTAGACGTACATCGTGGCAGAACTTTTATAGCTGACTGTACTACATTGATATTGAACAAGTAACTTCTGATATTTTATTAATCTGTATACGATGTGACCATTGGACCGAGGGAAGCATGAAATGGTCATTGGCGTATCCCAAGTGATAATCATAATTCCGTTAAGTACGGTAGATTATGATTCATTAAAAATATTTATTTTTTATGAAATTTCCTTGCGCTAAAAACTCACTAACATCTCAATATTAAAGGGGGATATATGGGGATAATAGTTCTGCAGGATCCACCTAATCATTTAACGCATTTAAATGAAACGTAATACGACGTAAACCGTGCATTGTGACGTCACATTTAAAACCTCGACTTTTTTCTCTTTCAAAGCAAACAATTATAAACAACGATACATCCCGTTTGTAATTATAAAGGCCGTTAAAACTAAACAAAATTAACCAATGAATTCAAAATGGTAAAAAAGTAACCGTAAGTATATCGAATATTCTTATTTAAAGAAACTCATGAACTCGTTCATTTATTTAGTCTTATTACTGTTTTTCTATTTGATGATTGGCTAAAAACTGTAATGATAATAATCACACCATTCATTTTTAACAAACTGGGTGTTTGATTTACAAATTACACGTCAGTCTTGTATTTCTGGCATTCAAAATTAAAACACGAATAACTCTAGAAGCAACTAATTAGCAAAGCAATATGGCGGCGCCCATATGGATCACAAAATTTTCAGTGAACGTATGTAGAGATTATCTCTATTCATCTCATTTTTTCTTTTACATACGTGTTACCTTTAGAGCCTTGTTTCGCGGACCGGCCTTCGGCCCGTCCGAGCTTCGCTCGGTATAAATCTAACGGTATTAAAACACGGGCTAAAGATCCAGAGGAAATGTATGCAATATATAATAGAGGGCGAAGCCCTCTCACGGCCCTTTTCTCACGGCCCTTTGGGCCGTGAGAGCGAAGCTCTCCCTATAGGTAACACCTATATACATGTTTAAATGGAAAATATAGAAAACCAATGAAAAAGTAAACCATACCTATGGGACTTGAAAATTTTGGTCCCAATGGCGTCGATTCGAATACTAGCTCGTGGACATGTATTTCTCCATTTTGAATCTCGTGTACCCAAGTTAACGTCGTTCTGAGATGTTACATGAAATCCATAAAAGCATGTAAATCTTATTTTCTTAATCATATATAATCACTCCTCCATTTAAAGCGCGTTTGTACAATGCAATGTCTCCAATGTTTGTGTATTTGCTAAACACTGACGCTAAATATGACGTCACGATGCACTGTTTGCATCAGTTGCATAGCGTTTCCCGCGTTCAATGAATAGGCGGATCAAAAATGTCTAAACTTAGAATACTTTGATTTAGATCTTTCCTGACACGTTAGGTGCTAATATTTCGGGATATGTTTTGTCCAGTTAGGGATCTAGATGGTAATATATTCCAATATTTTTTGTTTCGCCTTCAAAGACGGTCACGCCGTAAGACATATTATTTACTAATTTCAGTCATAAAACACGTGAAATCATGGAAAATGGGGGGGGGGGGGTGTTAGTTAGAATAATCTAATTGCTTCTCGGGACAGGCCCGTGGTAGGAAATTACATCACTTTAACGATACAACATTATATCGGAGATGGGGGTATCCTCCTCTACTTACAATATTAATTTTCTATTAATTTTCTATTATTTTTACATGCAAAGCTGGTTATTTTCATGTGTATATAGTAAACCTATGCATTGGGATTTTTTTTTTTATTAACGTTAACATATGTGTTGGCGTGATTACTGTAAAATTATACAGTAATATCTTTGCGACCTTCTGCACTGTTAATAATGAGGCTTCTCGAATATACTACCCGGAAGTCTTAAACTACTGTTACGCAAGCGCACTACATTCCGGATCAAGGAAAGATAGCTCATGTTTTCGAATTGTCTTATAATCATTATTGTTACAGTTTTTAATCAATCATGAAATAGAAAAACATTAACGCGACTAAATAGATGAACGAGTTCATGAGTTTCTTTAAATAAAATATACGATGTATTTACGTTTACCCTTTTTATCACTTTTAATGTGTTGGCTAATTTTGTTTAGTTTTATCTGTCTTTTGAATCGCAAACGGGGTGTAATTTTGTTGTTTATAATTGTTTGATTCGAAAGAGAGACAAAGTCGAGGCTGGATGTGACGTCACAATGCACTGTTTACGTTGGGTGGCGTTATATTCCCCGCGTTAAATGAATAGGTGGATCCTGTAGTTATCCTCATGTATCCCCCTTTAATATGTTTAGCCGTTCTTGGCACATTGATTTTGACTGCGGATAACTCCGTTTACCTGATCAGGATATGGGGCTCACGGCGGGTGTGACCGGTCAACAGGGGTCCGTGTTTGCCGAACTATCTATTTTGTATTGCTTGTAGGAGTTATGAGATTGATCACTGTTCGTTATCTTCACCTTGCATGTTACTGAGCGTTTAGAGCAAGGGGAATTTCATAAATGATAATTTTAAAATGAATCATAATTTACCGTACTTTATCACTTGAGACACGCCAATGACCATTACATGATTCGCTAGGTCCAATGGTCACACCGTATGTACATGTAAATATTATATGCAATATCTCCCTGAAAGAAAATGTGTTATGTATGTCAGTGCAGTTGAGATGTTCCGACACGTCTTGAAGACAGATATATCAGATGATAAAGATCGATGTACATTATTCATGTATGTTGATAAGAGATAATAATATGTTAAATTATATCGTTGCACATGTGACGCCTGTCTAGAGTAAACACGGTATCAAATAGTGTACGTTGTATAAGTTTATGTTAGTTATAAATCACAGTTCCTCATCTTTATTTAATATACCACGAACATGATCGGTGATTTACTGTAGATGTATAAGACACAGCCACCCTAATCTATAGTTTAAAAAAAAATGTCTTTCTATATACAAACTATTGATTTTTTTTTTAAATTAAAGATATCGAAAACGTCGAGTGCCTGTTCATTGTTTGCCAGTCTGGGGTCTTCATTTCTCTCTTCTTCTTTTTTCTGGCGAAAGAAGACGATACAAGATTAAGTCGTCCCACCCCTAGTGAATATTTTTCTGGATCCGCCCATGTTAAGTCACACAAATTTTACATTTAAAGCGCGCAGCGATAAGATCTCGACATTCCAAACCTGTTGCCTCTTGTTATTTAATGACCTACTTGAAAATGCAAACATCGATGTAGTGTGCGGGAGGTAACCGCGTAAATATTACACAGCGAGGATTGACGGTCTTACTGTCCTTGTTTCTGAGTTTCCGATATAGGTGGTATATTCGGGGAAAAGAAAAAAAAAAAAAAATGTACAACTAAGTCAAGGAAAACGTCCCCTCTCTTTTCGCTATGAATCACGTTTGTGTTCATTTTTTTTTTTTTTTTTTTTTTTTTTACGTTTTTAACATATAGATACAACTCTACCTCCTTAAAAGATACTCATTTCAAATTGTATGTGCACAACTTACAAGTGTTCTATGACAATCTTTGGTAAGCATGATATTACATGTCGATGTGTAATGCCTGATCAAAGTATTAATCAGATTAATTTTGTTAAGATTCTTAATAATCAGATGTAGGAGCTTCCTACTTTGAAAGCATATATTCAAAACGAAACATATTTCTGAGAAAGCTACGATACCCTTAGTTGAACTTTTGAAACAGTATGCGTTTTGAAATAGCACAATATTCCAGAGGAATAGCAATACTACATGTAAGAATACATGTGCATTAGGTAATTTAAAAAGTAATAAGGTTTACAGGGGCTGATCCAGGAATTGCAGTTAGGGGGCGCAACTTTCTGAGGCAGGGGTCTGGAGGTCGCCGTGAGACCCCTGGTGGGTCCAGGGGGCGAAGCCCCCGGAAGCTCATGGGTTTTACAGATTGTATAGGGCTTGAAATATGTCTCCTCTGTAGTGAATTTTACTATTTTCTGTCATTTTTAACAAGGTGAAATTAATATAATGACGCGAATTTTAAGGGGTTTTGAAAAAAAAAATGTAAAGTTCTTCCAATAAAAGTAATTTAATAAATCAAAAGATTTTGCCATTCATTTCTCTGAGATTGGAAGAAATTAAAGCTTCTTTTATCGTTTATATTTTCTTAATTAAAAGACCACATTTTACCTTAAATTTGAAAATTTTAGGGGAGGCTACGCACCCATCCCCCCCCCCCCTTAAATCCACCACTGCTTTCTTAACTTGTGCCAGCAGTTTTAAAATATTACACAGATAAATTAACATAAAAGAACTGCTCAATAATGAAGTATATACATAAAATGCACTAAATATAAAAAAAAACAACAACCCCATAACAGATGTTATGCGTATATTTGTATATATATATAAATATATATATATATAGATAGATAGATATATGATATTGTTGTGCCCAGTTTCTTACATGTACATGCAAAGTTCTCATATTATAGAATGCGCGGTTTCTTTATGTGTAATATATCCTTTACACAAATAAACATCTATATTCTTAAGCAAGTCTAGTTTATAAAGTTTTTTGAATTGTCAGCGCATTATTCACGAGCATTATGAGAAAAATAAAACCTTTCTCAATTCATGATTTACTTTCCATTTAGAGTGTTTGTTGTTGTCTCGCTATCGATGAAAACGGTGCAACTAATAGTTTGAGAACATCACCAAACGAGGCCGCTGTACATACTTGTACCATGATCAAGCATAGTGCATCTATATAAATAACTTTAAATCATAGGATTGTTTCCTGTTTTGAGATAAATCTATAAGTACATTTTATAAAGTTCTTTCTAAATCAATGCACGTGTTCAGTGTCAAGTGCCTCATTCATCCTCCGATTCATTCGACACAAACATGTTACTTGTTTGTACGTTTGTATATGCACAGGGGAAAAAAAAGTCATTTTTAGAGTCCGATTGTATTTGAGTGTTCAGAATTTCCCACGAATACACAATAATGATAATCATAAAGAAAGAAAAGGAAGTATTTTTTTTTAATTTGCTGCCTATATAAAGTGTAACTTTAGGCGAAACCTTTGTTCATTTTCCCAGTGAAATAATTGAATTGATGGTCGTATATTTAGGCCCATGATATGAACTGTCAATTTTACAGATTGGACACTTTGCGGGCATTTTATCAATATAGGATAAACATTCTTTTTGAAGAATTTATCGGTGTTTAAACTATGGACATTTCACTTACAAACTGAATAAATGTACGAGACACCTTTATGTTAAGTTTGTGAGTAAAATGTCCAGTTTACACATCGATAAATTCTTCAAAACGAATGTTTGATTCTTATAATTTTAATTCGTTCCCTGTATTATCAATGTGGTTCTCACTTATAAATGCAGAGCCGAGCGTTTGGCCAAGGAGCAATTACTACCTGTGTTAACGTCTTAGGTTTGACGCGGTCATGGCATGAGCGGACCTCGAACTCCCGACTTCCGGTTACGGAGCACACTCTCTACCACTGAGCTACCGCGACCGGTTTCACTATGTGTACTCATCAACGAGGCCCAGTGGGAAAGCGGGTTAGAATAGTTCCCCAGTACCCTTTGCTTTGTTTGTCGTAAGAAGCGATTAAATGCGGCGGTCCTTTGGATGAGACCGCAAAAAACGAGGCCCCGTGTCACAGCAGGTGTGGCACGATGAAGATCCCTCCCTGCTCAATGGCCTTAAACGCCGAGCATATGCCTAAGTTTTGCAGCCCTTCACCGGCATTGGTGACGTCTCCATATAAGTGAAAGATTCTCAAGCGAGACGTTGAAGAAGATACAATCAATCAATACAATCTCATTACTGTGAATTTACAGTAAGTGTGAACGACTCAGCTTCTCAAGTTCATTCGAGGTCTCGGATAGTTGGTTTCAAAACAAATCTGTCAATGTTGACGCATCAAGGAAAGAACAATCACTGCAAATGGACCAATATTTAAAGGGGCGGGAATAAAAATAATTTTAGATGGACACACTTGTCTTTACACTAGCGTGTCATTACATAATCTTTTAGCACGATGGAAGAGACTGCGAAAAGGGAAAACCAATACCAACTAAAACAATGACGTTGATTTTAAAATTACATGCCGAGGGTTTATTTTATGGTAAAATCAGTAAGAAATTAGGCGTCGCAAAGGCCACGTTATAAAATTGTCAATCATCAATCATGGGAACTCTTGCACCGAAAATGTCGCCAACGAAGCTCACACCGGATGTACTTGTGTTAATCGAGTATGAAATTAAAAAGAAATCAAGTGTATATTAATAGAGAAATCAGACAAAATTTATTAAGAAGAAATATTTGTACCCCTGACAATGTACCAAAGGTGTCTTTAATTTGTAGAACTGCGAGAAATTTTTAGGGAAATCAGGGCCGTAAATTAACCTTCAATTTGGAAGAGGCAGGAAATTAGGCGGGGGTCTGGGGGCCGCCCAGGCCCCCAGACGCTGAGCACATTTTGTGCACACTGAACACGTTTCGTGCAAAATCCTTCATTCTAGGGCCTTCTAAGATGTTACTCGACTAACTCATTCTAAAAGAAAGATTTGGAATGCTTTTTAAGGGAGGTATCATGTTCTTAGTTATTGGAAACAACATAAATTCTGATGAACTTTAAATTTTAATTTTTTTTGGCTCAAAGGTTGGAGGAGGCAGCTGTCTCCTCCGCCTTCATGTAATTTACGGCCCTGGAAATTACTTTCAAGAAACTGCAAAGAAAATCCAAGAGAAGCATATTTCGTCTGAACACAGGGACTCGTCACGAAATATTTGTCTTTTTAAAATTTGACATCGTCTATTCTATATTTACAAATAAATGTAAATATAGAATAGAGAGGGTCAATTCGTGACGAGCCCCTGTGGTCTGAACACGAACGAAGTGTTGAGAATTTCTTTGCTACTGATTTTATTGCAATTTAGGCCGAGTCAGTTATATATATATATATATATATATATATATATATATAGAGAGAGAGAGAGAGAGAGAGAGAGAGAGAGAGAGAGAGAGAGAGAAACTCTAAACGCTTTGTTGAAATATTTCGACCGGGTTACCGGTCTTCTTCAGTCGTGTTTTCGTGAAGAAGACCGGTAACACGGTCGAAATATTTCAACAAAGTTTTTAGAGTTTTTTCTGTAATTTACTTCCAAAAAAGAGACTTTATATATATATATATATATATATATATATATATATATATATATATTTATATATATTGACGAAGCGAGTGTGGCGTTCGTACAACGGGTAATCGCAATCATGAACATACCATAGGAACTTGAAATTTTATCAATAAAGTTAATAAAATGTACTTGATTGACCATAGCTCAAGGCTTGGTCAATCAAGTACATTTTATTAACTTTATTGACAAAATTTCAAACTCCTATGGACATACAGTTAGGGGTGGACCAGTGATATAGGTTCAAAGGTACGCCAGTATCGCAACATTAACAATCTACCTTTGCTGTGGTTTATTATGACGTTATAGAATGCTAACGAAATGCTGAATTTCTTTAATAATGTGTTACATGTACAGGAGAGGGGTGGTTTGGGGAATTTAGTTTTTGCTAGAATTCACAGAACTTGCCGTTGTTCATTCAATTAACAGTATCTAGCGATGGTTACTTCCGAATTTCTTACGAAAATGTGGGCATATATAACTGTAAAAGACATCAAAGCATGCCATGTGTTGAAAATAAATGTTTTCTCGAAGTAGAATATCTATTGATCTTATTACTTAATTTGACAAATTATTTTAGGGGCGAGATCAAATGTTCAATGTTAGAGAAAACTGATTTCGCATAGTTCTCACCAAGACCCCCCCCCCCCCCCCCCCCCCCAATACAAAACTAAATATGATGTATGTTGAAACTAATCGATTAACAAGTAAAAGAAATGAAAGTGTACATTGAAACTGTTAAACATTTATTAAAATGTATTATTATGTGAATTTAAAGTCAGTTGTCTTTTTTCCCCCACTAACGTGTAATCGATGTCGGATGACAGAAACTGTTTTTACCCCCTCTTTCCCCTAACTATTTGAATTTAGAAATTTTTCCGACATCGATCTTTTCCAATGCTTTGCAAGATTTCGAAAATATCCTCTGAGAGATTTATTTTAAATTAACGATATGGAAACTGCGAATGTGAAAGAGACAACAAAACAAAAGCATTGTTCTTAAACGGACAAAATTGCCTATAGAAACATGTACTGAAATTTTTGATCACTTAAAACTGACAAGTATCTACAGAAATTTAAGGAAGTAACCTTTCAATTTTTATTGGGATATAGAGGCAACTGCGGATCCTGCCTTTTCCCGCAGCATTTTCGATCCCGTCTTTTTCTTTTCTTTTCAATATTCAGCACTATTTGAATTCTGGGATATTGCTATCCTGTCTTTTCTTTACATATCGGAGCTCGCCTTTTTCACCCTGTATTCCCCCTCCCATACCTATGGATAATGCGATGGATTATAAGTATAACACGGTTATTCCTGTTTAATAGGTAAAATTTATAAGGTATCTGATAAAAGTATATCTTCTAAAGTTTACGAGATATCTTGTATCTTTTATAAGACATCTTATATTTTTTTTTCTTTATAAGATATCCCATCACTTTTATACATGTAGATATCTAGTATATATAAGATAAACTTTAAGACATTTTATTAACGTAATCTCAAATCTCCGTTGTCAAATCAAAACCAATATTGAATCTCACGCTACGTACGGTGCAATTTACACTGAAATCAAAAATTGAAACTTACACTTGTTAGGCACGAGATAATATAATGCCAAATAATTGGGACCGCCTACCTATAATTTAACCGACCTATCAAAAGCGCTCTTTAAAATCACTCGGGGACTTTCCAATGAACTATCTGAAGCACGTCATGTACTTGCCGATATGTCTCGTTCACACTTACTGTAAATCCACAGTAATGAGGAAGTGTCATGTGGAATACAACAGGAAGTAAATATGATGTGTGAATTTAACATCTATCTTGTTTGATTTTATTGGGGAAAAAACAACAACAAAACCAAGTGGCATCAACATGATCGCACACTTTCTTTTCTTTGTTTCATTTCATCACGATTGGAGTATAGCACAGAAAGGTGGCTGTGGCGATAAGTATGTGTTTTTCATCTTGTAATTTATGTATCCATAAATTTCATGTTGCAATCATGTAACGTTCGTTAGATCAATGAAGATATAGCGATTCAGATTGGTTTAAAAGATGTTGTTATAGCATCAATCACAGAAGTACTATGACGTCATTTAAATGATAACAAATAACCTTAACATTTTCCAAATGAAAACGATAATGAAAATAATAATAGCCTTTATTCATCCAGATAGTTTTATTGTGGTCCTGAATTAACACTAATTAAGTATATAAATTAGTTTTTAGATATAAATATATGATAGAAAAGATATAATATATATATATATATATATATATATATATATATATATATATATATATAATATTTTCGGATTTGCATGTCATGTTAGAAATTGGTGTTAATTTTTTGCCGCATTTAAGATTTTTTTCTTTGACGTCATTATTATGACGTCACAAAGGACAATTACTTACGTCGTGATATTTTGACGTTACTTAACAATATTATTTCATTTTATAACTGTCTGAAGAGGCATTAAGGTAGCGACGGATAGCAACCACGTGATCAGTAAAAATTGTGTATTTTCACGTGAATTCATTTTCCGGAATTCCTTACTCCGTCATAGAATAGTCGAAAAACAAAAAGGGGTTCCGAAAGTGTTTTGTTGCTGTGACTGACTCGCCTACAGAAAATATGCACATACCACATAAGTATACGTCAATGTCTGTAATAATGGTAGATCAAATGTTTCATCTGTGTGAAACTTTTTGCTAATCGAAATGTTAAACCAACCACCAATCCATGTACATAGATGCGCTACGTAAACAAAGTTGTTGATTGATGCATCGTAATGTCCGAGTGCTGCATGCTGAGAGATTAAATACTGTTTATACAGTCATTGAGAGACCTAACAAAGTTTCTTGCAAGAAGAGGAAGTTGGTGGATGCATTCAAGTTGGACAACGAAATCATAGTTTCGTTTGGTGAGTGAAAAAAAAATGCCATAAATTTGTATTCAAAAGTTCAACTCACATTTCCTCTGCTATTTCATAACGCGATTTATAATAACATCTGTAAGTTTAAACACACGACATACAGTAGATGTATTATTTTGTATGTATATATGTATTCCATATGTGCATAAAATATAACTCCCACCTGTGCCAGTGATTGTAAACGAACGGATGTCAAGTAAATGTATACCACATTTGTAAACATGGGCTCTCACAACTCTTTTATTAAGAAAATAATAATATCGTTATGAAAATAACTGTTACGAAAATAACATACCTTGAACTACATGTATAAAAGTAATGAAAAACAAATATCTGTATAGACCTACTATCTAGGGGTATGAGGGAACCGGATAAAAAGTG
Source organism: Ostrea edulis (assembly GCF_947568905.1). Classification (NCBI taxonomy): domain Eukaryota; kingdom Metazoa; phylum Mollusca; class Bivalvia; order Ostreida; family Ostreidae; genus Ostrea; species Ostrea edulis. The sequence continues at coordinate 73,409,863 of NC_079166.1, read as the reverse complement.
GAAGGGGGGGGGGGGGGCATGTGTTGAATTATAATTCCCTAGACTATAGTATACATATATTATTACTTTGAAATTTCAGTGACCTAAGAAATATATCAAACCTGAAGTTTTGTGTTTCACACAAACATGTAGGTTGGCAAAACCTTTTTAAATAATGTAAATTAATCACAAGTCTGCATATGCCCTCTCATAGGCAAATGTATGCATTGTATGTATAAGTAATATATGTATACTACACGTATGCCCTTCTCTTGACCCACATTTTGTAAATAAAACAGATATGATAAGTCTATGGCAGTTTATGAAAACATATATACATGTCATCTCATTGCAATTTATAATTTTGAAACATCAGTATTTAAATTTTAACTGAATATGTGTTGAGACACAGTTTTAAAATTCACATTGTATGACGCAATCTAATTACTCAATGGTATAATATAGACCTAACGGTGCAAATATCAATTATGATGATCTTTTTTCTTGGCATCAGCCTGAAGACCGAGGGAGGTTAGATAGGACCAGTGCAGGTTGAAGTGGATTTCGAGTCAACAAGTATAACAGCAAGAGAGGTACCATATTTTTTTTTTGATAAACATTTGTAAAGACAATTCTGAGTATATCAGATATTCATCTTTTTTGCTATTTTTATATATATTTATCTATATTTTGAACAGGTACTCCATTTACAGTGATGATGACATATCCCCTGGACCCCCACAACTCCACAAATTTAAAAATGTTTGATCAAGTTCCGAAGATTAAAGAACTACTGCAAAATTTGGGACTGGATGAAAAACATTAATTCACTTATATGAGCTCAGAGCAGTGGATATTATACAACATACTTTAAACTAAATTGTGAATTTAAGGGAAAACAAGTACATGTCATGTACTCATATATTACAAGTACATGCCTTTTGAAAGACAATAATATTGCATAGATGTAAAGGAAATTTCAATGTTGATTATTTTTTCTTAGATATATTAGTAAAAAATGTGCACATGATAGAATATCAGTTTTATTACTTCAATCAATGTGTTTGAATTTTCCTTGTAATTCAAAATTTAGTTGAAACATACATCATAGATACATTAATGTATATACATTTTTTAGAAAAGTTTCATAATGGAACTAATTCACCCCCCCCCCCCCTATACATACAGTGAACATAGACCTTCACCTGGGGAAAACTTCCGTTAGTTAATGCAATATACATGTACATGCATTCTCAGTTATCCAATAGTTCCATGTGAAACTACAATTAGAAATCTTAAACTTATGAAAGACACACCTATCTGTGAGGGTAAGATGACTCAGATGGACTTAATTGTAGTGATCCATGGGCAGTCCATGGGTCTCTTTCCATTGATATTAATTATTTATTGAAATATGAAATGGTTATTTAAACATATTTGGTGTATTATACTGTATAGTGATATAAATTTCTATCAAAAAATATGTATAGGTAATAGATTTGGTCTAGTTATTACAAGAAATTGTATGAAAAATAACTAAATATTTAGGCAATCATTGTGAGTGCAAAAAGGTCAACTGCAATAGCACACACTATATATCATTCTTAAATGGCTCATAGAAACTTCTAGTATTGTGAGTTTGAATGCTCAATATGGTAATTTGGGAATGCTTAATCATTTAAGGTCAATAGTTTATCTCTGCTGACTGTATCTCTTAAAATTCATTTCTAGAAGGGAGGGGGTAGGGTTACAAAATCTGACCTAGTTTCAGATTAAACCTCATTTGGTATATTTTTTTCTATTAAATATTTTAGATACTACTTGACTTATTGTAAAAATGAAATAAAATCAGAAATTTTATGAGCAGAATTTTGTTGTTGTCAAAAAATGTATGCGTGATAGTATTTGAGAAACGCCATATTTAGGGTAAATTTGGCCAATTGCCAAGTCGAATCATGCCAATGTTTTCCTTAGATGCATTTTGAAAATCTAATCCATGTTGATTTTTTATCTGTTTGTGTTTAATTTACATAACTATATATGACAAACAATATTTCTGGTGTCAATAAAATTTTTATTGGCTTTTGTGTTAATTTGCTCAATTTTAGCATTTTTTGCCTTTTGGGGCTGCAAAAGAGGGGATTTCAATCTCGCTTTCCTCGAAAATTAACCTGATTACTTTTGTTGATTTTTTGATATGTTTTAGGATAAAGTCAAAATGTTAAAATAAATAAAATTGAAAAAAATTCAATGAGCGGTTTTTTTGGGGCTAGCTATCAATAGCTACCTTAAAGCCGAAAGCGCTAACAGTGAAATGTTATTCGAGTTTTGTGTTTCTTGACTTTTACTATTGGATATATATATATATATATATAATTCAATAAAAAAGCAGGAAAATATACAGTTCCAAAATATATTTAAATCAGTAGCGCTTTCTGGATTTTATCAATTATTAATTTGTATTCTCCTGAGGATGGATGTTAAAATCGAGAAAGCGCTAGTGATTTAAATATATTTTGGAACTGTATATTTTCCTGCTTTTTTATTGAATTATTTTGACTGTGTGATATCAACTCTTTCTATTTGGATTATATATATATATATATATATATATATATATATATATATATGTGTGTGTGTGTGTGTGTGTGTGTGTGTGTGTGTGTGTATAATTCTTTCTAGGTTTTTTAATTTTCATTTCATAGTAACAATGACTGCTGTGCTGAAACAATATGGAATGAGACGCTCGGCAGATGTATAGGTTTGTTGTGGGTCTCTTTAAGTTTGTGAAAGGAAAACGTTTATTTGGTTTATCCAAGAGAAGCATATATATATTACCCACTTTAGCTATCTATTAAAAAAAGTTCCACGCAATTTGATTTTTTCAAGTACTTAAAGGAGTTAAGTTCAATAATTTTGTGTTTAGAATTTACTTTTGAAAGTTTCAATTCCCTTGAACATAGCATTATAAAGGATGAATACTACACCAGGGAAATTTGATATGGATATAGAGTATAGATGTAACAGTGTACAAACCGAATCAAATGTGTGCTGAAAGAAGAGTTTTTCCCCCCGATATATTGACAGGATGCATGCCTGGATACTTTGGCCAGTACTGCAATATAACCTGTGAATATCCACGATACGGTATGCGCTGTATGGGGAAGTGTGACTGTGAACAGGACAGATGTAACTTCGTGACCGGATGTCCAGATTACGGTTTGATTAAGAAATTGATATGCATGTACTCAAAATAGATATATATTTTTTTCAATAACATCATTAAGCCAAACTTTTATTTAATGACTTGTTAAAATACATCTTATGAAGTATGATTTCAACATCGAAAGAGTGATGGAACCTCTTAATTATTTTATATGAATTGTTTTGTGATTTTCCCCCGGTATGATAAGAGAGGTGTTTTGTTTGCAAATAAGAGATTCCAAGAAATTTTGCTATGATTTGGTGCATGATATGAATGTCTAATAAAACATACTTAAACGACTCGGATATAAAAATGAAAATGTTATTTGTTAATATGTTGTAATCTACGAATAAAATCTTCAAAAACATGTCAGTCAGAAAAAAAACAAAACAACATATATCGAAGAAATGTATGTTAAAGAAATTGAAACGAAATGACCAAATTTCAAGTATATCACTTTATTCAAATGAGAAGAACGTACCAATCGTGATCAAAATTGATAGATATTACGAAACTAATCGTATTGTTGCTAATTATTATATGCATTTTTCATCAAGAAATTAGTTTTTATAAAGTCATTAAACTTATAAACCATTTTACATCAAGGGAATGTAGTTTTCTGATGGATTACTTGTTGTTGTTTTTTTTAATTCCGATCGGGCTTGGTTCAAATTTGTAAAAAAAAAAAAAAAAATGTAATATTTCTGAATATTGACCATTTCATTTTAACCTTTTTAAAAATGTAAATATCTAATATATCATTTTTTTTCTAATTGACATATTTATTTTTTGTTTTGTTTTGTTTTTGAAGATTTTATCCCTAGAAATAAAAAGAAATATTAGCAAATAACGTTTTGAATTTTCGTATTGTCATCAATGTTTTTATGAAAAATCCGAGTCGTTCAGGCATATTTTCTTCGATATTCATATTATGCATCAAATCACAGCAACATTTGAACTCTAGAGTATCTTATTTTCAAACAAAACACCTTTCTATCATTTCGGAAAAATCACAAAAAAATTATATAAAATGATTGAGAGCTTATATATTTCATAAGAGGTATCTTGACGAGCATTTAAATATAATTTTGGTGGAATGAGCTACATGTACTTTAAATTAAAAGGCCTCATACATGTATGTAAATAAATCAAAGAAAGCCGTTGAAACTTTCTTAGATGTAACCATGGAGAAATATTTGACATGATATAAAAAGGGATGTTTGATAAAGTATATATGTAGCTGAAAATTATAATGATACTATTGGTAATGTTTCCATAATGTACAGGTATAATGATGCAATACGAATTGACATTTCAGAGCCAACAACCATGTTAAAACTGTCAAGCTTCATCTGTGGAGGATTGGAAACAACAGGTGTGTATCCGAAATCGTCTTTTGATTGGGATAAGACGTGATTATCATAAAAAAGATGGTTCACGTCGGCGAAAATACACAACGATGATATGTCTCGATACAAATCATCGACATAATGACCCACGTACATCGAGAATGAACGAGACTTAATAAGATAAGTTTTAAAATTTTACAATTCTAGATTATGTGCAAAAATGTATGCATTATTTCCCTTTTTTATTCATTATATCATCATCGTTCGAACTTCCGAGTATCATTACTTTGTTACTCAGATAGATATATGTTTTGATATGCATGTACTTTAAAGCTCACTGTTAAAATTCAATAACATTGTAAATAATGTAGCGGGCAGTATACATTTTAGACGGGACTTATACCACCTCGCTAGTGAGCTAGCTTCTCTGATTATGTGATAGACTATCTCTCTTGATCACGTAAGTTAAGCAATGTCGAGCGTGAACAGTACATGTACTTGAATGGATGACTGCTGCACGTTACAATATAAGATAAACGTTGTATGGATGATCGGTAATTAGTATGAACTGTGTAATCGCATGCGTTTATGCAGTAATTAGCTGTTAAAATCCCATGGAAACGGATTGTGCTCCTTTGTTAGCTGACTTGTTTTTACATTAATATGAAGCAGAATTTATTAAAGAACTTCTACATGAGAAGAAAAAAAAATCTTGCTATGGCCTTCAATTCGACAGTTAGATATCTCGACGATGTATTATCTATTAACAATAATACTTTTCATTCATATGTCGATTCGATATATCCACAGGAACTCGAAATAAAAGACACCACAAAGTCGTCCACTTCTCATTCATACTTAGATATTTTATTGGAAAAAAAAATATTAAAGACAAACTATCAACTCAACTTTATGATATGCGGGATGATTTCAGTTTATATATCATCAACTTCACATATTTATGTAGCAATATTTCTTTATCACCTGCATATGGTGTTTATATCTCTCAACTGATTCGATACGCAAGAGCTTGTTTTGTGTATGATCAGTTTTTAAATCGAGGCAGGCTAATGACAAACAAGGTGATGGTGCAGGGGTTTCAAAAGTCTCGCTTAAAGTCAGCTTTTCGCAAATTCTATGGTAGTTATACTGATCTAGGTTGCCAATACAACCTAGGATTAGATCAAATGCTCTCTGACGTGTTTCATACGTATTGTTAGGCCGTTATTTGTACACTGATTTTTACTACGGATTACCCCGTTTACATTACATTACATTACATTATATCGGTGAAACTGGAACTACTCTGCGAACTCGTATACGAGTTCATAAACAACACATTTCAGCACCCGAATACAGAAAAATTAAAGTTAGTGAACATATAGATGTGTGTGGCCACGGACAATTCAGTGTATTTCCGTTTTATAAACTGTATACAGAAAATACTATTTCTCGACGAGAAAAAGAAAGACACTTTATTAAGACTTTAAAACCGGCTCTCAATAGCTTACTGTAAAATATGTTTACTGTTATTATCTATGACGTCATAATATGCTTAACGTAAAATCCTTTTCCCTTCATTTGTTTATGACGTCGTTATGTACGTGAAATGTTAGGACGCCTTTATGACGTCAAACCATTTCAAAACTATTTTAAAATGTAACGCCTGAGGATTATAAAATGAAAGCGCTTGCGTTAAATTTTTAACTTTGTGTACTGTTTATTCTATTTCTTTTAATATTTTATACCGGACACTGTGATTTTTTTTAAAAACACAATTTGGATATATATATATATATATATATATATATATATATATATATATATATATATATATAATAATAATAATAAGGCCTTTATTTATCCAGGATTACATATTTAGCGATAACGCTAGTTTTCAATATGGTCCTGCATATAACATACATACAGACAGATATTAGTAAAATAAACACAGATTAAAAGAAGTAGAATACATATAAACTTAAGAAATAATTATGAATGTAAGATAAATAGAATACAAAATGAAGCTTAAAAAGTATGGTGATAATCTCTAAGATAATTTCTCTTAAAACACGCAATAATCGTTGAGTTTCTTATATTTTGACTCAAGGCATTCCACACTGTGCTCCCTGAAATGCTGAAAGATCTTCTATAATATTCTGTTTTTGCCCTGGGTATATACAATATATTTGAATAAGAATTTCTAGTTTGCCTCTGACTGACTTCTGATACATATTTAAAAACATTTAAATAATCTGGCATTAAACCATGTAAAACTTTATACACTAAAATGACTTTTCTATAGACAAAGTAATCTGATAGAGGCAACCAGTTAAGTTCTGTAAACATGACATTAGATGGTGTTTCAAAATTTCTGATGTTAAGAATTACCCTTGCAGCTCGTTTTTGCAATATAAAAAGCTTATTCACATTTTCAGCATTTCTTGGATTGCTCCATATAGTACAACAATATGTAAAATGTGGAAAAATCATAGTATTAAAAATCTTCAGCAGCGCATCGTTTGACATAAAATATCTTATTCTTCTCAAAATGCCAATTCTCTTGGAAATCTTGTTCATAAGTGATTCTATATGACTTTTCCAGGACAAAGTTTCATCAATAATAATACCAAGTAATTTTGACTCCTGAACACATTCTATGACATGGTTATTTATCACTAAATTTAATTTTCGATACTTTGATAATTTTTGTGCCGATCCAATAAGCATACATTGAGTTTTAGACAGGTTTAAGCTTAATTTATTTTCCTTAATCCACATTATACTGCGCTGAAGATCTTCCCACATCTTTGACTCAATATTTTCCACTGACTTATCTATTACATCTTGTGAAGTATCATCTGCATACATATTTGCATGAGAATGTTTCAGTGCTTGTGGATAGTCATTAATATACAGGATAAAAAACAATGGGCCTAAAATAGAGCCTTGCGGAACTCCAATGGTTACATTTCTTTCATCCGATAAATTGCCTTTCCAAATAACTCTCTGTGTACGATTTGTTAGATATGATTTAGACCATTCAAAAGTATCATTGCATATGCCAAATGACTTGAGTTTGTGTAATAAAATCTTGTGATTTATAGTGTCAAATGCTTTCCGTAAGTCTATAAAAATTACACCAGTAAGTTTACCTTCATCAATATTTTTAAGCCATCTATCTACTAGAGAAATAAGAGAACTTTCACATGAGTGTTTTGGCCTAAAGCCAGACTGACAATCTGTAATTAGAGAATTTACTGACAAATACTCATAAAATGAATTAAAAACATGCCTTTCTAAAATTTTGCTAACACAGGGTAAAAAGGATACAGGCCGATAATTATTAACTAGACATTCATCCCCTGATTTAAAAAGTGGTACAACTCGTGCCTTTTTCCAGTCATCTGCACAAGTACATGAAGATATAGAATAGTTGAAAATATATGCAAGAATATCACATACACTGTTTGATGAAAGTTTTAGAAGTTTGACAGAGATACCATCCAAACCTGTTGCCTTTGATGCAGACATACATTTTATCTCATTTTCAATAAATTCTGCAGTTATACCTGGTATTGTATAAGAATGTTTAGGTATTTGTTCTTCAACTGTAGGTAAAGTGTCATCAAAATGTTTTCCCAGCTCATGACCAATGTTACAAAAGTAATTATTAAAACATTCGGCAATATCCTTTGTATCTTTAAAAATTACGTTATTGTCCTTAAGAAATGTACAGTTTGTATTCGTTTTCTTAGATGGTAAGAATTACCTAAGTTTGTCCCACATGTCCTTGGGCTTGTTTTCTACCTGGGAAATTGCTTCCTCAACAAATGCATGTTTTGCCTCCCTGATCTTTTTCGTCACCCTGTTTCTTGATGCTCTGTATAGGTTCCACGCGTGACCATCATTACTTTGTGTCGCCTTTTTAAAGAGGTGTTCACGACAGTGCATTTCTGTAAGTATGTCATCGTTTATCCATTCTTCTGAAAGTGAGTTAATTCTTCTTTCTTTTAGAGGAATGTGTTTATCCACCACTTCAAAAAATTTAGAATAAAAGAATTGCCACATAGTATCAATATCCACCATTTCATATATGGGACTCCAGTCAATAGTGTTTAGTTCTTCTTGAAAACTGCTCTCATTTAAGTTTTTAAAATTTCTATATTTAATATGAACGTGACTGTTTGCACCGGCTCTAATTTTACCATTTACAGCGTAAATCAAGTTGTGGTCACTTAATCCTATTGGGAATACTCCTGATGAAGAAAACTTATCCGGACTATTCATATAAATATGGTCAATTAAAGTACTGGAGTCTTTAGTCTCACGTGTAAGTTTTTTTTTATCAGTTGCTGAAATCCAATGTTTTTCATGATATATATATATATATATATATATATATATATATATATATATATATATATATTTCTGAAATTAAATAGTGTATACAGATGCTTTATTCCCGTCACTTTGGAGAAAGCTAAAAGTTATTAAGGTAGAAAAATAGCGAAAAATACCAAAAGCTTTACTTTTGAAAACTAAATGACATTGATACATTTATAATATCATCTAAAATGTTAACAGTACAGTAACTCTTGACAGACTAAACTGTAATCAAGGACTGACTGCGGAAAAATATAAACTTTGATAAGAGAAACTTAATATATCTAAATGGTTTGCTTTGCATAATTACATATTCTTGTTGTTTGCATTGTATGAGGAAGTTGTTTCCAAAGTTGATGCTTGCATAAACATGTTGTTCTTGTGTTTTTGGAAATATATGAAATAGAAAACTGATGATCTTTGTCTAGTAACTGGTGGATGATTCTGCCATGAAGGAATCATTCAAAAAATAAACGAATACTTCATGCAAATAAACTTTACACTAAAGAGTACTACATGTATATACTTACGATTCCATTAAACTCGACAAGGCCGTCTGACGTTTGCAAGATGACGGATACGAAAATAGAATCACGGACATTCGGTAAGATACAATTGAGTTTGTATTGTTTAGTGTAAATTAAAGGCTGATATCATTATGCTTTCATAAGTTCATTGATGCGAACATGTATTTCAGACTGACGAGAATTAAACGGGGCACACCTTAGAGATAGTGGAAGTTTAGTGACAGTGATGACCTGGATTGGTGTGTCGCAAGATCGCAGAGATCCAAATATAAATTACTGGCGATAGCATCTACACATGATTCTTTGCACTGTTGATAAAGGATATGCTTACATCTATGTAAATTTCCATCACACGCAACATGCTAGATTAGAGGTGACATAAATTGATCTCAAACGAAACCCGGTCATTTTTACAGCATGTTATGAACATTGTATAGGAAGTACATGTATAGTTTTCCCATTAGATGAATTTGTCATACATGTGTATATAAGATGAAAGTCAACGGGCAAGTTGGAGGAAGTACATGCATGCATGGTATATATGAATTTGTTCCTACATGTACCTGTAAAAGACTAAACTGTCTGATGTTTGACTAAATATTGTTTAAGTATTGGAAAGACTTTGTCAGTTGTTGATTAAGTACAAGTTGTATTGAGACGATTGGTGAAGATCGTGTTTAATTCATTTTAAATGGATCACATAATATAATTCATAGTATAATATACTTATAGTACCGAAAGTCTATAAAACTTTTCTAAATCTAATATTGAACTTGCAAAATAAGTTGTAAATGATCACTGGTGTCTTCGATTACGAATGTTTTTTGTATAAAATTTAAAGGAATCTTGAACAAGATGTAAGGATAAGCTGACAGAGGTATTGTTTCTGCTAACGAGGTAAAATTGGTAACTACGATGTCTGTATTTGGTGACAAATCTATCATAATAGTATTAATTCATTCATGATCTCAATGTACAATGCATTTTTTTTCATTTAAAATAGAATGACAATGATATCATTGCTATAGGATTACATCAGCATGAGCTGGCTTTCATGGATGTTGGTGTGGGTGCCAGTAATACACGTTTCCTCCGGTTGTTTCGGACGCTGTCAAGAAGATAGTACGTTTTGATAAATAATAGAATAAGATTTTGTGGAATACTAATATTGTTTCCTCGATAATTTGTAGTGTCAAGAGTTCCTAAAAATGTCATGGATACTAATATTATCTTGCTTTGCTTACCAAGTTTATCTAACCAATGTCCAACTCTCAAAAGTAACCATTTCTTAACCAATGATATTATATATCATGATAATGTTATATAATATTTCGGGCTGGCAACTTGTTTTTCATGCCGTCAAGGGTAACAGACAGGATGTTCACACAGCATGGTATAAAAATTCCCCACCAAGATGCACACCGAATGGAAGGTTTCAATCTTGATAATTGGGAAGATAATGGCAAACTTCTTCGGAATCCTCTCATTGATCGACGAGAATCTCTCAGCATACTGAAGTTATGCCACTGTATAGTATCTTGCAACCAGAATGGTTTACAAATATTGTGTAATTTCATCAATGTTACAGAATGAAATGAAACAGAGACTAATTATTATATAGTATTTGAAGATCACGGTGCTTCAAATCGTAAGCCTGTTTGCAATCGATGTGCGAGGAAATTGATGCTTGTAAAGCATTTAGATATAGAAATTTTGCGTTGACTTATTTATTTCCACAGACACTAGCCAGTGGGTGACAGGTCTGTCGTCTCATTGTTTCTGCTACATGTACATCTACATGAAGTTTAGTGTAAGTCTATATTTTGATAAACTGAAGTTTGAACACAAAGCTGTGGTCATTCAGCTTCGTAGCAATAGCTTATCCGATGTTTGCTCTTGCTAAACAAATTAAGTTATTATTATAAACCACTTCATTTCTGTTAAACTGTCACGTTACTTCTACGTTACTAAACAATTCAAAGTAATGTGGAACTTAATAACGTTGGTTTTGTACGCAGGTTCGTCATCTTCTAGAAGGATAGACGGATACAATTAAGCGTACAGCGCTTATATCACCCGTATTCAGACGTGTTGTCAATTTTTGATGAATGCAGTAACTCTAAAACCATTCTGCAACACATTATTTTGCATCATTTGAATGAGACCGAACACATTACGCAAATAATTGCTATCGGCATTCCTCTTCTATATCACTGACATATTATGATAAGGTTTTCAATCGAAGCAGGCTGCTGACAAACAAGTTTATGTTACAGGAGTTTAAACAATTTCGTATAAAGTCATTTTGCAATGAAATATATCGTCATTACAATGATCTAATTTGCTAATATAGCCTATCATTGGGTCAAATGTTTTCTGATGGTTTTCATACCGATAGTCAGGCCGTTCATGTAGCAGTGCTTTTGACTAATGGTCACTCTGTTTACCTGATCAAGACATAGTAGTCATGGTGGGTGTGACCGGTCGACTTATGGGAGTTATGATATTGATAAGTGTTCGTTATCTTCATCTTTCATGTTACAAGTTGCATGTTTTTAATTTCAACTCGAAAGATTGAAATTAAAAGTCGCATGTCACAAGAGGCGTTGACAACGCTACAGCCTTGAGTACCATAAATAGTTTCAAACTTGTGATGTTTCACCCAAAGCTGGTGATGTTTCTATATAGAACAGAATGTTAAAGTTGACGTAAACAACACACAACAAGAAAACAAGAACAAAAACATTTATTAAAAGTCCAAGCCATTTCAATTTCATTCTAAACAACTATACATCTCAGATCTGAATTGTACTTGGGGGTCAGGGGAAACACTGGCTTTCCAGGAATTTGATAGTAGTGGAAGTAGTTACAATAACTGGTTCATCAAAACGGGATTGTTACCTAAAATGGAACTCACGCACAAACTATTTCTTCATCTCAGGGTACGTACATGTGAACGTTTGCGGGTAGGTATTTTATTGTTCACGTGGATAGTGGATGATCTGTTACAGACAATAATTATTTGGATAATGTATCAGAGTCGAGCAATGCGACAAGTTTTGATTTATTTGCGTTATGCATCATCTACCTGACCATGTATTGCTCCATCAGATACTTTAGTAAAATTTCTTCCTCGATAAATTTAAGTACACTTTGTCTTTTCGGGCACGATGCGCATGTCAAAAACACTTATTCATTAACAGATTTTATAGTGGATGTTCAAGGGATGCTGGAAGGTTTGTGGTCGTAAATAAGAAATATGTCTGTTCGTAGGCCAACAAGGAAGACTCCCTGCTTTTAATATACAGCAATGGGTCAAATCTGACTAACTGATACCATAGTAAGATACATTATAGTCAATCAATGTAAATTTGCTGTATTTAACCCATAATCAATTATCTGATAGGCGGGTAGGTTAGAATAGGCCAACCTTCATTGAGAATGTACATTCTTTATAATCTGCCTACACATTGTGAGGAAACAACACGATTTTGGGTGTTTTCGTGAGAACATTTTGTATAGTAACAACATCATATGAACGTCGGCTGATGTCTGTTATGAATTAAAGGGGTCAGAATAACGAACACTACTATAAAGAATATAAAACCATGTGTAGGGCAAACAAGAACATCTGATCATGCCAGGGAACAGGTTCCCAGGTAAACTAACAATATCAGCTTCTCCATCGTTAACTTTCCACATTTATGTAGCAATATATCACGATCACCTGTATGTGGTGTTTATGTATCTTAGGTGATTCAATTCGCTTGTTCCTGTCTCAAATCGAGGTAGTGTACTGATGAATACGTTAATGGTACAAGGGTTTCAAATCGAGAAAGGCTACTGACAAATATGTTAATGATACAGGGGTTTCAAATCGAGGCAAACAACTGACAAATAAATTTATGTTACAAGGGTTTTAACAGTCTCGTTTAAAGTAACTATTTCCAGAATTATAGATCGTCATAACGATTCAAGCTACCAAGAAAGCCTGTCATTAGGTCAATTGCCGCATGATCTGGATTTGCACTCTGATTTTGACTGCTCCATTAACTTGACCAAGTTTAGGAGCTCACGGCAAATATGACCAGTCGGCAGAGGACTCTTACCCTTCCTAGGTACCTGATCCTATATTTGGTAAATACAGGGCCAGTGTTTGCCAAACCCTTAATTTTGTATTCTTTATGAGAGTTATTAAATTGATAACCGTTCGTTATCTTCACCTTTTTTACATATATATTCCTTAACGTATGTCGAATACTCCCAATTTTTCGCTATTTGCATATCGCAGTTAACAAATTCGTCACATACACCCAGATACATAATACGAAAAATATACATACATACACTGTACATACATACCTACAGTCATACCTACATACCTACCTACATACAGGCAGTGCTATACTTATTTCAATTAAAACGTCACGTTTCGCAGATTTTGTATCCCAGCAAAGATCCACGCTCTTTCATAACGTTCCCGCATACAGGTTTCAAAAGACGGTGACAGGTAGTCGTGTATCTATGATGGAGAGAACGAAGTTATGCCCTTAAACTGATAAGTCTAAAAGTTTCTAAAATTGATTATGATTCATGTATCTGATCAACAAAATACGCTAAAGTGCAGCACAAACTATTTCTCAATTAAAACCCTAGAACAATTGTAAACTGAGTATGACACATTGCATTGCAACTCAAATGTTTAATTTTCATCATTATGTTTCGAGTAAATCTAAGTATGTATATGTAGACGTTGTACATGCAAACACAATATTAGAGGATTATGGACTGTTTAGCAGGGATACATCACAAATTATCAGGTCTTAGTAAGGTTATCACCCTAGGGCGCCCTCGGGTGATAGCCCTACTCAAACCTGATAATTTGTGATGTCTCCCTGCTAAACAGTCCATAATAGTTTTATTATCCTGAAGAATCTGAACGTTATAAGAGACTATCACAAATTTATTTACTTGTACCATACTTCTTTTTTTTAATCTAAAACGTCAACAAATCCGTAACAACTTTCTCTGCAGACAATTCTTATAACTTTTCAATAGTGTTCGAGTAGTGAAACCAATGTTACCATAAACTACATGCACTATTTTGTTTTACACTAAATGTGATTGTCATACATTTATTAGATGTTATGCAAAACGCTGAGATTAGAGGAAGTTAAACAAGAGAAATATTTCAATTGTGACGTCACAGTAGAATGACGCAAAAAACATAACGTCAAACGTAAACATTTCCTAATGTATTTCAAAACAAAAACGTAAGCATCAAATAAAATGCAAAATTGTATTCGAATGGGAATATTTTTCTTCTCAATTGTTATTAGTGACCGTTACTGTTAACACTGAAGTTATTGATTAACGATCGTTTTCTCCCTTGTACCATTACAATTTATCTTCTAAAGGGAGACAACACAGTTGTCACCCTGCGTGCAAGAGAGACATCACGAATTGTCTCCCTCCACGTGACCAGCCCTGGGCCAATGAAATTGACCGTATTATTCTGCAGGATAATAAGAGTAATTATCACACACGATTATCATAACATTAGTCATATACAATGAAAAGCAATAAGGACTATAATTTCTTCTTTTCTGTTATAGTTTCAGAAACAATATGTGGTTGTTCCGTTAATTATCAGCTATAGTAATAGTTCTGTATTTTTTCTGCAGATCCTGATGTGGCTGATGTGATGAACATTTATATCCAAACAGCATGCTGGCTGCCTTTTTGTCAGAAACGAATGATTTGCTTGTAGATAATGATATACATAATAAAGTGAACAATCCAGATGTTTGAATAATCATTACACTTAATTCATTATCAATTTTCAACACTTTACACGATCATTCCTCACGATGAATTATAATGAAGTTTTATTTTGAATCACTGCAAATGGTGTTTATCTCTCTCAACTGATTCTATACACAAGATCTTTTTCTGCTTATGGTTAGTTTTTAGATTGATTGACTGATTCAATATTGTTTAACGTCCCTCTCGAGAATATTTCACTCATATGGAGACGTCACGACTGCAGGTTAAGGGTTGCAAACCCTTGGCTCAAGTTCATCCGAAGGACCATCCAATTAAGTTGGCTTTTAAGACAAGCAAGGGGTACTGAGGACCCATTCTAACCGGATCCCCACGGAACGTTTTTAAATCGAAGCAGGCTACTGAAAAACCAATTGATGGTGGAGGGGTTTCAACAGTCTCGTTTAAAGTCAGCATTTTGCAAATTCTATGGTCGTTATAACCATCTGATTTGTCAATACAACCTCTCATTGGGTCAAATCCTGTCTGACGTGTTTTATACTAAATGGTAGGGTGTTCTCGACACACTGATTTTGACTACTGATAACTCCGTGTACCTGATCAAGATATAGAGCTCACAGTGTGTGAACGGTCGACAGGGGATGCTTACTCCTACTAGGCACATGATCCCACGTCTTGTATATCCAGGCATCCGTGTTTGACCAACACTCTATTTTGTATTGCTAATAGGAGTTCGTTATTTTCACCTTTTATCATAAACAGCTGTTTCTTCAAAGAAAATGGAAAACGGGAATATTCACATCCTGTGACCAGTCATATCGAGTGATTAATAATCGGACATTTACTGCCTTAAGCACCACTATTCTTTTACAAAAATCTGCTTTTAGGCCAAGGTTGAAAAGCATAGTACTCTAATATAATGGCAGCCTTTAAGTTTACTAAATTATGCATATGACAATGTAACAATACTAATACATATACATGCATTATCATGAAATTATAAAGTTTTATTCTATTGTATTAAAAGAAAAGATGAGGACCCTAAACAGTGATTACTTTTAGAACTCCTATAACGGAAACAAAATTAAGAATGTGGCAAACCCGGACAGAGGTGGGATGAGGTGCCTAGGAGGAGTAAGAATCCCCTGTTGACCGGTCACAGCCGTTGTAAGCCCTAGATATTGATCAGTTAAATGTAGTAATCCGTAGTCAAAATCAATGTGTCAAGACGAGCCTAACAAGTTATATGAAACACGTCAAACAACATTTAACCCAATGGCAGTTTGTATTAGCAAAATAAATTGTTATATCGACCACAGAATGTTGACTTTAAACGAGACTGTTGGAACCCCTGCAGCATCAACTTGTTTGCCACTAGCATGCTTTGATTTAAAAACTGATAATACACAGACCAAGCTCTTGTGTGTCAAGTCAATTGAGAGACATAAACATCATATGCATGTGATAATGGAACATCGGTACATAAATATTGGAAGTTGACGATAAAGAAGCTGAATTCTAAGTTTCTCAAAGAACTTCCATTTCTCTAAATAAAAACTTCAATGTTTTGGTTCTCGTGGCTAATTTCAATTCTAAATTGTATACATTTGACAAAGTCAACTTGTAGCTATTGAACACTAGAGTTTTGTTCTGACATCTACAGCACTATACGTAATAATTAAGGTGCTAATTTTAAATGTTGTTAATTTCATTCTCACCACATCCAAGAATATATTCATTTTACTATTTACAACATTAAAAGAAAAACGTATCAATGATTCATTGATATACATTTCTTATAAATATTTGAACTAGTTCACATTCATACAATAGATGTTCAATACTTTCTATATATTGGTTACAGAATGTACATAGATTTATAGTTGAATTATAGATAATTTTTAGAAGGGGCTAGTTTCAATATCCTGTGGTGTGCACAATATTGAAACCATTGTATTTTTCTTTCTTTTGCTATTCGTTAAAACTGCTGTAATGTCATCCTTTGTAATTAGCCATTTAATAGTTTAATTTTTCAATTCTAAGCAGTTGAATAGTCAAATATTCAATGATAAATTGTTGAATTGTAAACGGTTTATTGTTGGATAGATAGTTATTTAATTATTAGTTTAAAGCCTGCAAATAAGAGAAATCTGAAGATTGCACGTAAATCTAGTAACATTTGGATTTTCGCAAAACAACCCATTGATTTACACATGTTCATCTAAACCGCAGTAATGATAATTCCAATGTACATATAGCATCAGAGTATCATTCGTCGTCAGTTGGTTTGGTCTTTGAGCGAAGATACAAAATGTATCAGTTTCCTGAAATGAATTGGAAAAGCCGTTTTATAGACAGTAACACTGTTGAATAAAAGAATGGTTCCATGTAACATCATATATCACTTATGACATGACCGAGAAGGTTTTCCTTAAAGTTGACAGTACATCAACTAAAATAATGAATCAGGCAAAATCCAATTTATTTTTCGAAATTAAGAAAAAGAGATGACTAGATTTTTATCTTATGACAATATAAAAACTGAAAAAAGCTGCACGGTAAACAACCTTTTCATGCCGTTGAGAGACAACCTGGCCATAATTCACTTCATGGAGACAACCTGAACATAACGACTTCATAGAGAAAGTAAAATTACACATATTGAACACTACCGGAAAGGAACTTAAATCCTTATTCCGGGTTTCTGTGCACATGGGTTCGATGAAACCTGACAAATAATCACCATGGAAGAGCTTGGAAGACTGCTCATAAGTTTCAGGGCCCAACGACCTCTCTACGGAATTCCGTGGCGGATCTAAAACTTGCGACCTTTTTTAACATCGCCGAGCTGTAATCTTTATACTTCCGCACTGCCTTTGATCAATGTCCGGTTCTTTTCATAATTTCTTGCTCTGGAACTCCTCCAATAGACTTGACTTACTTGACTTAATTCCTTCTCTCCTCGTGGAGAATAGGGCCATGAACAAGTCCTCTCCATTTAATTCTATCCTGGGCTGATCTTGCTGCCTCTGTACATGACCCAAAACCTAGTTCTTTCCTCTCTCTTTCTATTGTTCTTCTCCACGTTTCCTTCGGTCTTCCTCTCTTTCTTTTTCCTTCTGGTGTCCAACTAAGGGCTACATATGGGTGTGTTCTTTTATCCATCCGTAGCACATGTCCAATCCATTGCCATCTGCGTGTTTTTATCATAGTGCTGATCTTTGCTACTCCTGCTATCTCTCTAACTGCTACATTTGATATTTTCATTGGCCAGTAGATCTTTAAGATTTTCCTAAGACATTTGTGCTGGAAGGCATCTACAAGTTTTTCGTCCCCTTTTGTCATTTTCCAGGTCTCACTGCCATACAATAGCACAACTATTACATTTGAGCTGAAGAGCTTCATTTTTGTTTTTCTGTTGAGTTGGTTATCCTGTGCGATTTCCGCTGTGATTCGTGAAATTTCCAGATAGTTCACCGACTTCTGCTATCACTTTCAAGAAACTTTTGAGTTGTTTATGCCGATGTTTTAATGAGAATAACGGATATTTGCATCCTCTGTTGGTGGCAGTGGGCGCAGATAGAACGACCCCTCTGCAACAGCTTTCAGATAAACATCAAATATATCAATTATGTATATTTCCCCTAAACTAAAAAGAAATGTATAAATAAAAGATCAGATAATCAGATAAATACACGAGAGAGAGAGAGAGAGAGAGAGAGAGAGAGAGAGAGAGAGAGAGAGAGAGAGAGTATTTCACAATGTGTAAACGTATTGAATGTAAGTGAAAGTCAGAGAGATTTCCCGTGGGGATATGGGTTAGAACAGGTCCTCAGTACCCCTTGCTTATCGTAAGAGGTGACTAAATGGGGCGGTCCTTCGGATGAGACCGCAAAATCGGAGGTCGCGTCTTACAACAGGCGTGGCGCGATAAAGATCCCTCTCCGCTCAATGGCCATAAGCGCCGATCATAGGCCTAAATTTTGCAGCTCTTCGCCGGTAGTAGAGACGTCTCCATATGAGTGAAATATTCTCGAGAGGGACGTTAAACAATATTCAATCAACCAAATTGTTAACAGAAACGCCATTGCGAGAGAGAGAGAGAGAGAGAGAGAGAGAGAGAGAGAGAGAGAGAGAGAGAGAGAGAGAGAGAGAGAGAGAGAGAGATTTGAGAGTAAGCCCCATAAACTTTATGTAATTTTCACAGACGTCCGCACCAATGACAACTTGTTCAGATAAAAAAATATGATGCTCGTCACAACCCCTGAGGCCACATATTTTGCTAGCATAAAAAACATTGTCATTTGCAAATACTCTCCGTTTTCTTGTCCAAATATTCCCCTTTCCCCACAGTTTCTCTTCCTGTCCCGGAAGTATCTGGTCTGCACGTTTATGTCACAGCCCATTACTAGTACTTTATCAATGAGAATTCTCATTTGTGCATCAACAATGTTCCAAAATCCAGCAAATTCTGTGTTTTTCTCAGCTCAAATTTTTTTATATATACCCCCTTTGTCTCGTAGGTGCCTACAGTCCGCATAATATCAGATAAACCAATTTCGGTGGATATTTTGTTCCGTCTATTTTTCGCATTTCCACCACGAACCGCTTCAGCCTGTAACCAATATCTTTGGAATCCCAAACGTGACGTTCAGTGATATTTTCCACCCTGTATTTTCGCCATTTCTCTCATACATTGACAGCCCATTTCGTAATGCTTTTAGTGTTCGCATTATCTGTTACCGGGTCCTAAAGCACGTACAATTTTCTTCGCCTTATATCTCAGGTTTGACGGCAACCTCGGGGTCAGTGT
The DNA here is from genome assembly GCF_947568905.1 of Ostrea edulis. Taxonomy (NCBI): domain Eukaryota; kingdom Metazoa; phylum Mollusca; class Bivalvia; order Ostreida; family Ostreidae; genus Ostrea; species Ostrea edulis. Next base: position 73,389,820 of record NC_079166.1, on the reverse strand, counting down.
CCATGTCTACACCAAAACCGCCATAACTATTGAGAGTTGCGTCATCTTCACTCAGATTGAGAGATAAATCACATATTCCCTCAAATGCCAAAATTTCATTCTCTAATGGGTCGCATACTTGAAAAAAGTAAGATAGTTTATGTCATTGTCCCAGTTAGCAGCAAAAAAAATCAATATCCAGTAGCTCTGAGTCCACCGTCTGACCATTATTTCACCGTCCAAAGGATACTAACTGACACAATTCGCGCTCGCGTAAAAAGACATTGTAAATTGATTGGTCACTTTGTCAACTTAACTTTAACTTTGATATCATACTCAGATTAGTTATCATTGCAACATATGATTCACTGTAAAAACCATAAAGCTGAACTGTCATGTCACAAGTCATTTAGAATACTCATTCCCTATTGTATGAGAGATACAGGGCGGGACCCGAATCTAGCTACATGTAAAACTTATACAAGTATCACTCTCGCCTCAAGCCCCGCCCTGTATATTTCATGCAATAGGGAATCCGTACTCTAAATATTATATGACTGTGTTCAGAATTATTCCATTGTTATATTCTAACAAGTGAATAGTTGAATGGTTTATATCAACTATGGGGTCAATTAAAGATATTTTCAAAGTAAGATAAATAACTCGACGGTGCTGAATAGTTCAGAGCGAACATCCCCTTCTCAGGCCTTTGGCTCTCAATGGGCTATTAAACACTATCTCGTTACTTTACTATTATATTTGCGCCCACTGCCACCATTACTAAGTATTAATATTTTTATTTCATTCATCTTCTGATTTTGAAACCTTTCATTTCATTTCAATTGGTCTGTATATTTTACTCCATTAATATTAAGAGTATTATTAACTTCTACTTCCGTTGTTATTCAAAATCAGAGCAATTAAGCATGTTGGAATAAAACAATGTTTGATTTGCGCAGTTGATCAATCTTGTGATATTTAACTACTTTCTTCACAACGTTGATTGCACAAAAAGTTGGGTTTTACATTGTTACATATAAATGTAAACCCGTTATATGTCATTGTTTCATATCTATAATTGATTGATGTATTGAGCATTGTTTAATGCCCCTCTCCAGAATATCTCACCATTGCTGGTTAAAGGCTGCAAAATTTAGGCTCATGTTCGGTGCTTAAAGGCCTTTGAGGAGGAGGGATCTTTATCGTGCCACACCTGCTGTGACTAGGGGCTTCGGGTTTTCGATCTTATCCAAAGGACCGCCCCATTTAGTCGCCTCTTACGACAAACAAGGGGGTACTGAGGACTTATTCTAGCCCGGATCCACACGGGACTCATATCTATAATAAATTCAGAAAATTTATATCATTTTCATTTCATGCTTTCAAAACATCTATTTAATTATTTATGTTTAAGTTTTCGTACAATCCCCTCCAAAACAAAGTACTCGAAGACAAGTGCTCTTGAGTCAAAGAGGTATTATGATCATGTGCATAATACTTAACAAGTTTATCCCAAGATAAAAAAAACATTACACCAAAACCGATTCTTAGCTTTCTCCACTTTCTCTAGAGATTAATTGGTTCTAAAGTAATAATTTGATTGATAGTCATTTTTTGCATCTACATGTCTGACTAACATTTTGCAGAACTAATCTAATGTCAAATTCGATGAGAAGCATTTGAAATACATATTTCCCATGTTTAATCCGTGTTATTCATTTATAGTTATGTGTTTTGTCATTTACGTTAAATTCACTTAGCTTGAGATTCAGAATAATTTACGAATAGTCACGATATTTTTTTTTTATTATATCTATTTCGTGGGTAGTAGTTTCTAAAGATTGTCTGATTCCATAAAAATTGTATCATCTACAAATTGTGATATTGAATATGCATCTTCGCCTATCAGTATTCCACTAATATTTCAGTGCATCTTGTTCTGATGGGAACAATATTTGCGCATAACAAAATAAATAGAGAGAAATTGAATCCGTTGCTGTGTAGAACGTTTTCCATTCTTTAACCATTCCGACAAATTCACCTTGGTTAATTGTTGTGCTAAAATGCAATTTTATGAAAGTATTTAATAATGTAATCGTTCGCCAATATTTTAAGGATTGTTTTGGCTTATGAGATTTTCTTACACATTGTACGTACAACCTTGTATTTTAGTGACAGATAAATTGTAATTTCTGAAAGCTTAATTTAAATATTTGTTGGTTTTTCATCACGAACAATTCATCTAACCTTTGGTCTTATCATGACACCTTTTAATTTTTTTTCCCAATCCTTATCGCTTCCAATTCGATATTATCTCAATGTGGTACACATCCATCTCACTTTCTTGTTCTTCAAGCCATTGTATTTATGTCAGTGGTTCTTCTTTGTTGTTCGTAGTTTATTTATTTCTTGTTTGTTTTTTTCAACAAAAGAGGATAGAGAAATAGAATGATTGATAATTTCCATTGACATACTTCTAAAAACAATTGATCGCTAATGAAAAATTGTGATTTCATTCCCAGGAATAGTAGGGGTACTTTCAGTACTGTATCCCTGTAGACAATATCGTAAGTTGTGAGACTGATCACTTGTTCATTATTTTCGCCTTTAATTTTTTTTTTTTTTTTTTTTTTTTTTTACATCTTTTGCGTATTGAATCAGTTGAGATATATAAACACCATATGCAGGTGATAATGGAATATTGCTATATAAATATGGGAAGTTGACGATGGAGAAGCTGAACTCATCCCGTTTGTCATACAGTTGAGTTGTCAGTTTTCCGTTAATGTCTACTTTCAATAAAATATGTAAGTATGAAGCAGAGGTTGATGACTGTGTTGTCTTTTATTTCGAGCTCACAGGGATATATCGAATCGACATAAGAATGAAAGTCATTATTGTTGATAGACAAAACGTCGTCGATATTTTTTTTCGTCTCGTGTAGAAGTTTTTGAATAAATTCTGCTTCATATGCATATAGAAACAGGCCAGCTAACAAAGGAGCACAATTTTTGTTCATGGGAATTCCAACAGACTGTTGGAAAACTTGTTCACCAAAGACCACGAAGATATTGTCAATGAGGAATTCTAGCATATTTTTATTATTTCAACTTCAAAGTACTTGTGCGTGGAATCAGAGTGGTGTTTGACAGATTAAGTTTTTGGATGACCGATCACTAGATATGAATATTTCCTTTTTCCATTTTTGTTGAAGAAGCAACTGTCTATGATGTAAAAAAGTATAGTCTTTAATTTATCGTGAGGAATGGTCGTGTATAGTGTTGAAACGTCATAGGTTTTGCTGTTATTGGTTTGGGAAATGTTTTGCGATTTAAAGCTCTTCTGACATATGTAGTCGCACAGTAAGTTTGGAGTTTCTCCTTCACAGCTGTTAATAATTTCGTCAGGAGCAAAATTAATACATGAGTACATGTACTTGCTCCCTTAAATTCACAATTTAATTTAAAGTTTAAAGTAAGTTGCACAACATCCATTACTTTTGGCTCAGACGTGCATTAACAAGGAGTCCATCATTTTAACCATTTCCATCATGAAGACGCCTTTGGACAGCATAGTCAAGAAGGAAATAATGTGTTGAAATCGAATTGCGTGGTCGTGTAAATCCTTTTGCACATGGTACTAAGAAAACGCATGCATCTTGGAACTCCAAACGTTTGCCCTGATGGTTTGAATGGGGTTAAAGGTCATCACCAGGATGACGATTTTTGCTCGGTTAATTGGTGCACTATTGTCAATACGTTGCTAGGCATTGATATAGAAAAACAATTTATAATAAATCAATTGAATTCTTCAATCAGATTGGTCACTCCATTTGCTGGGACAGTTTTATCGGTTCATTCATGTTAAATATCAATAACATTCTGATATCATTTTATTTACATGGCATACCATGGTTAGGCGAGGAATACTAGAATAAATGATGAGAGTTTTAAGTATGACTTACTTTCATGAGCATTTGACCTTCGTTCATGAATTTGTTGCTTAATAAAGTCATATTAGAAGTCATATGTCGACCAATCAGGCGTGTTTTATGAACGTGTTTCATGAATGTGTTTGATGAAGGTCTATCTTTTATTGAAACATTGACATTGTGTTTAGTATGTAGAGCGTATGCTGGTGTTTATTCTATTACTTAGTGTTTCCACATAGACTTTGCTTCTTTGTCCCGAGGATGAGGTGTCCCGAAAATTTCACCTGTGTAATTTTTCGTGTCATTTTAGTATTTCATATAGTTTCTCCCTCGATCGTTTATCTACTTTTAGATTCAACACTTTTGGGGATTTTAGAGAGTTATTGGGTTTAAGTGTTTTTGTTGTTTACGATGTATACGACTATCAATTTCCTGTGTGGAAATTGACTGTGAGGAATCAATGTTGTTTGTCTCTGCATTTTCGTATTTATGTCAATTGATTGAATAATAAGATGGGTTAAGCTGATTATGAGATTGGAAACTTTTTACAACATTATGGAATTGTATACCATCTAGTTGTTTGTTTCATTGCTTTGCCGTACTGTTCATCAAAATCCAAATTTGTCTTAATTGAGTTTCTATCAGAATCGTATCTAAAGCATATGCTACACTTAAACACTGCAAAGATGTTTGATAAGAAATTTTTAAGACATACCTCAATCTGATTATTTGGACTCACCACAATCTTCGATGGACCATGGTTCAACTGCCAGGATTTCTGGTGACATGTACCAGTTTCTCTGTAAGAGAACAAGATAGAGGCCTTTTTGTGTCTTGAATCATTTAAAAACGTAAACACACACACAAAAAAACACGACCCGGATACATGCAACTCAAGCATGACAGAATGCCTTGAAAGAACAATCCTAAACGCCCGTTTCGAGATACTTCAGAGTTATTTCCAATTGGAGAAGTTGTGAATATAGTAATTCACGGAAGACCTTGTTTATATGTGCGAGTGGGACAAATATTCGTCTCTGCGAAAGTGAATGTACTCAGCAAGTTTCTTATAAGCAGTGTTATTAACCGAATTCGACCAATACTCAAACTAAATAAATGATAAGCATTCAGGGGGTAATTAAATACATATCATTTTTATCATATTACGTTATTTTGATGCGCGTATATATATAATGTCCAGGATATCACTTACAAATATGAAAATGTTTTTATGTTTAAACTATAGTAAACAAATATTGCATGTCACAAGGATTTCAGAAGTCTCGTTTAAAATCAGCATTCCGAAAATTATATGGTCGTTATAACGATCTACTTTGCCAATATAACCCATCATTGGGTCAAATACTGTCTGACGTGTTTCATTCCGATTGTTAGACCGTTCCTGGCACACTGATTTTGACTACGGATAATTCCGTTTACCTGATCAGGATATAGGGCTCACGGCGGATGTGAACGGTTGACAGGGGATGCTTACTCCTTCTAGGAACCTGGTCCCACATGCGGTATATCCTGGTGAACTTTGCGTAGTTGGTCGCTAGTCGTTATATTCACTCTTTCGTTTAAATGTGTTAAAGTCTGCCCTGGGGACGGATCAACACGAAGGATTGTCTGGTTGTTTGCGTTGTTTGTCACTTTAGTACTTTATATCATTTCTGTGGTTATCCTTGTATCTATTTCGTAAATCCGACACTTTTAGGCACAGGATGTCGATAAACAACAACATAAACACACACATATACACATAACATCTACAATCTGTATAGTGATTGCGTTTTAATTTAATGGATATAAGACTAAATTTATTAAAGATTATATATAAGATATGTTTAAAATTATCTAAATACAAAGTAAGATAAAAATTACCCAGTGTTGCGTTGTTAAAGCACCGAAGTATATTTGATTTTGCTTTAGAAACTTACACAGGCTGTTTTGTATCAATTTGATTTATTTTGATGTGTTATTTTATTTTGTTATTCTTTTCATTTTCCTTTAATATGTTTATTGTACTTCACAAATATAATCAAAGATATTAACGATTGCAAACAAACTGCACGTGTTTTCATTTTATTTGCATTTTTGAAATATGTTTTCATGAATGTATTGTTATTTTTATTATTATTATTATTCTTTTTATTATTATTATTGTTTGCAGGAGCACATACTGTCGGGAAACATTGGTTTTTTTTCTCGTTCTTTTATTATTATTCTTGCTCCGTTTCTCATTATTTTTCTTACGCCTCCATGTGAGTGAAACAAATTTCGAGAGGGACGTTAAACAAGATACAATCAACAATCAATCAATACTATTATTCTTATTAATGTTTTCTTTATTATTCCGCTTCAAGGAACAATTTTTCCGCGATATTCTATGAGAGTACCTCAACAGATGTAATTAAACTTTGTTAAGTAATAGAAGGTCATGAGGAGGGAAGTAATCAACTTTTAAAATGTCCGTCTTTTTTTTTTTAATTTCAACCAAATCTAGGGATCCTGTGGGGATCTGGGTTAGAATAGGTCCTCAGTACCCCTTGAATGTCGTAAGAAGATCCACAAAACCAAGGCCCCATGTCATAGCAGATGTGCCACGATAAAGATCCCTCCCTGCTCAAAGGCGGTAAGCCCGGGGTTTAGGCCTAACTTTTGCAGCCATGCACTGGCAATGGTGACGACTCCACTAGGGTGAAAAATTCGCGAGTGGGACGTTAGATAACAGTTAATGAATTAACTATCTCAAGGGTAATTTTATGACCCTCAATCTATTTCCACCATCATTTTCGTGCTGCCATTTTGAAAATTATCACCATGTACAGAAATGTTTCAATGTGTTAAAATATATACCTTTGTGTTCTGGGATCAATTGAAGGACCACAGCTCGTATCTAACATCAATATTTCTTTTCATTCAATTTTCAAATGTTTAAAAATGACCCCATTTCAAAATGGCTAGCATGATTGTCGAATTTTAGCCAATGTTAGTGTCTACGGTGAATTGAGGGTCCTGCATTCAGGTTTTCGCATCAACATTTTGACCTGGTCCATTTCTGACATGGGGTTGGCATCCGAACACGGTTATGGTTTGTTATTATTACTTTTTGTTGCTGTTGTTTATTCCCGAAAATGTTTTCCCTTATTTTTAGATTGTGAGGTGGGATACACGGGCAGGTTCTGCGATATCAGATGTCAGTATCCTTACTATGGAAAACAGTGCCAGATGAAGTGCAGTCCTAATTACCGGAGGGACCAGTATGATTTCAAAACAGGCTGTGTTCACGAAGGTAAAATTACTCACAAATATGCATATAATACAGTAAGGAGTGGTTCATAATATTTACTTTGAACTTACAGAGTTGAGTTTGTGAATATACATGTATATATTGGACAAAATAATAAAGCACATTAATGAAGTCTTTCGTTCGAACATATTGCAAATGATTTTGTTAGAAAGCGTGTCCTTCCTTCTTCACACCTAAGAACTGGAACGAGAGGCCCCTTCTTCAGGACAATATGATGTTTACATGTAATTGGAAATTAGATTAGAATGCAAACTACGTATATTAAAAACTAATTAAAAAACTAATAAAACAAATAAAACGTCTACATATTGAAATTATTGAGCGTATTGAGCATCAGGATTGCTACCGTATAAGTTTTACATGGATACTACCCATCTACATGTATCTATCTATCCATTTGTTTGTTTATTTATTTATCTATCTATTTATCCATCCTTCTGTCTACTTATCAAACATGTATATATTGGACAAAAGAATAAAGCACATTAGTGAGGTCTTTCGTTCGAACATATTGCAAATGCTTGCTCTTCCTTCTTTGCACCTAAGAACTGGAACGGCCGACCCCTTCTTCGGGATAATATAATGTTACATGTAATTGAAAATTAAATAAGAATGCAAACTGCGTCTATTGAAAATTAATTAAACTTTGGGTATTTTGGTAAATCTTCTAAAATCCCCGTCTGTATCCTTGTTTTTGTGTCAAATGTAAACAAACTACGTCTATCAAAAACTACTTAAACTTTAGGTATTTTGGTAAATCTTTTTAAAATTCCCCGTCAGTATCCATGTTTTGTTGTCAAATGTAAACATATGTGTATTTGTGTACATACATGTACACATTACTAACATTTTGATTTCAAAAGCGGATGCATTTTTGAAGTAATGAAAAATGTTATAAGCGTGGTACTTTTTACAGGTAGCTAATTGCTGTTTTAGTATTCACTATTTGTCATATCACATTCCATCAAGATAATCGAAAAATAAAGTTTCGTTTTTAATTATATCATTATTAACATCTTCATTCATATCACAATGTACAGATTACCATCCAAAACTTTAGATCAAAACAATTGAACAAAATCATTGAACAAGAAATCTATGATATATATGAAATTGATATTTACATAAAGCTTGAATGAAATAATGATCTGTATGTTTAACTTTTCTTATCTTCTGATTTCAAATACAGATATGAAAAGGTAGTAATCATTAATAGGTGCAGTTTCTTGCATCAAATCACATAATGAAAGGTGAAGATAACAAACAGTGATCAATCTCATAACTCCTATAAGAAATGCAAAATAGTGAGTTGGGCAGATACGTTTATATACAAGGGGTGGGATCAGGTGCCCAGGAGGAGCAACCATCACTTGTGGACCGGTCACACTCACCGTCTTGATAAGATAAATGGAGTTATCCGTAGTCAAAATCAGTGTACCAAGAATGGCCTAACAATCGGTATGAACCTACTAAGTATATACCCACAAAACCCAATCTTATTGTTTTAACAAATGCATTTTATAAGTTTTAAAAAAGAGACTAATCAGAGACTACTATTGCCAAATCAATATAGGAGAAAAACTCTTCATATAATAACAATATTATATTTTACACAGTGGTTGTCAGTTTGAAAAGCATACATATGACATTGCCAGAAAAAAATCGCGTCTGAATTAAAACAAAATTTGGGAATGGTCTTTTCAATTTCAGAAATAATGTTTCCTTCATCAACTACGAATTACTTCACAGAGCTGGAAAGAGAAGATTCAGTTGAATCTACCAAGAACCCACTAAGTATATCTTATCATAATTTGAAATATATGTTTTCGGTTTGGTAAGTTGCGTGAATTTGTGTATGCCATACATCAGCATAAGCATCCATTTGTAGAGATATCTGTAATTTTCAGGAGCACTTTTCGTGAAGAGACAAACAAGTATATATGACATTAAAGGTCCTCACTGGAAATAAATTTCCACGTAATCTTCTGCTTATGTTGAATAAAGTGATTAGTCAAATTAATTCCTACCTAGGATTTGACATTAAACCTGTGTCCGTTGGTAAATTATAAAACTGTGACTCGTATATTGTGTAAATATAATTTTAATCGAATATTTCTTAAAAGAGGATGGATATGAGTTTGCCTATCCTTACCACTAAATATACACTCACAATACCCGACGCTATTGTTTTAACATATCTTTGATAGCTTTCAAAAAGGAGACTCCTAGTGACAAGTCAATACAAGAGAAAGACACTGTTTATATAAGAGCTTGGTCTGTACTGGAAATATTACTTTAGTTTATCCTGAAAGATTGAAGATAACAAACGGCAATCAATCTCATAATTCATATAAAGAATACAAAATTACGAGTAGGGCAAATTCGAACCTCTGAACAACCCGGAGGTGGATCAGGTACCTAGGAGGAGTATGTATCCCCTTTTCACTGGCCACACCCTCCGTTAGTTCTGTATCTTGATCGATTAAACGGGGTAACCCGTACTTAAAATCATTGTGAAAAGAACGGATTAACAATTGGTATGAATCACGTCAGACAGCATCTGGTCCAATGAAAGATTGTATCGGTGAACTAGATCGTTATGAATCCCATGTTATTCGCGAAATACTGACTTTAAACAAGACTTCATTATCAGTATTTTGCCTTGATTGATATGCCAGTGTATCCGTACTTGACCAACTCTTAAATTTGTACTCTTATATGAGTTATGAAAATAATCACTGTTTATTATGGGCACGTTTTCCTGAATGACTTCGAGTATCATACGTTTAAGAAAGTAATAATTACGCAAATGTGCTACTAAAACGGGATTTGTATAATTAGATTTCTATAAATTTGGCGTATTGGCTATATCAATTTATCAACACATTTGACACTGGCGTAGTGCCTATCTCCTACGTTTTCGGAACTGGTGACCTCTGAGGTATGTACATCGGAAATTCAGAACAGGAAGTATTGTAAGTCAGCCAACAATTCATGAATTTACACTTTCTGCTGATTCAATTAATTTATTGGTTCAGATCCGCTTTCATTCAATGATGATATCCAATTCTATATTTCATTTTATTTTTTAATTTATTTACTGTCATTTACATCTCAATATGAGTGAAAAATTAACGATGGGACATAAAATAAATAAACATCCAAACCAAACAACTGTTTGATATAGCTTGTTTTTATCTCTCTCTAATTGTCACCGCTTGTATTGCTGCAATTAATAACACTTATTTAGCGTGCCCCATCTGTTCGAATTTCCACCTGATTACACTGTACGTAGCTGGAACATGTACATACATGCACGCGTGTTACATTGTTAATTGAATATATTAGCATTGCTGTATATAAGTAGTGGCAGATTCGATGAAACAACCAGTATGCAGAAGCACCTAATCAACCAGTAATGTAAGTATGAAAGTAATTTATGCTTAAATACACCTTTAGTGCTATCAAAGCATGCATTTTTATTACGTGTGACAGATATTTGCATTGACAAAAAGATGAAATTCATAACGATGGTAAACCCAAGTCTAATTGATAAATAATCAAATAATAATCTATGCAAGTTGATTTTCTTTAGAAAAAAAATTTAGTTTATCTATTTTGCAATCATTTCATTTAGTAATATACATTGAAAGGTGAAGATAACTAACAGTGATCAACCCTATAAGCAATACAAAATAGAGAGTTGGGCAAAGTTGGACCCCTGAATATACCAGAGGTGCAATCAGGTGCCGTGGAGGAGTAAGCATCCCCTGTCCACAGGTGACATCCGTGAGCCCCATATCCTGATCAATTAATTGTAATAGTTGATTATTCATTTTTGTGTGTATTTTACATAATACTAAAGATAATGTCGTGATACATTCAACAATGTAATATGAATGATATAGTTCATTGCCAGACACCATTCCATACTTCTACAAATACCTATATTAAATTGTTTTAGTTTTATTACTTCTTATATTGATGTTATGTGTTTGAACTCTTTTCTGTCTTCTTTTTATACTTATTTCATGATGCTTTATATGCCTCCAAGTAGCAAAATTGGTTTAACTAAATGTTCCGTTATTAATTTGCCTCTACACAGTATATTCTACTTTTGATTATATTATTGGATGTAGTGCACTGCCGCGATGGCCTATAGGTTAGAGCATTCGCCCCACATGAGGAAGGCCGGGATTCAAATCCCGGCCACGACAGAGTTAAGTCGTTAAAACAGGTGGTGACAGTTCCACCACCAAACGTTCGGCATTAGTTGTGAATGTGACGGGTCCTCCGATATGGTCCTAGAAACGGATGTCCCTTGTCACAGTAGGTGTGGCACGCTAAAGAACCATTACTGTTCAATTCCTGTAAGCGTCGAGCAAAAACCTGAATTTCTAAAACCCTTCATCTGTCCTGGTGACATCTCCATATGAGTGAAAAATTCTCGAGAAAGACATTTAACAATACAATATTATATTATTGTACGAAGTTAAATTATAAAACTGATGTTTGCTGCCATCGATAGACAATGCATATCTTGAGTATGAGGTCCTTTACTCCTACAATGAGGAGCAGTATCTAAGTATGTGGATGATTATCTACAATATATTTATATGCAGATATTCTATATTTCAGATGAATTGATGAGATAACTCATATAATAACATCAAGTATAAGTGATGTACCGATCAAAGTAATGCCACTTCATAAAACATCAATCAGATGTAAGTCTGATGACTTTAATTGTGATATTAATTTATATTACAACGAACAGCGTATATTTGTGTGTTTATCAAAATATTTAGAAACTAAATTATATTTTACAATTACTTGGAATGTCTTAAGATTATATATCCCTCTGTTTGCAACCTTAATTGCTAATACAAGCAATGTTCCAAGTAGCACTGTGGTGGACGTTTTAACATAATAGCCAGTTGCTTCTTCATCACAAATGGAAAAAGGACATATTCATATATAGTCATCAGTCATCCAAATATTTACTTTCTGATTCCACGCACAAGTACTCTGAAGTTGAAATAAAAAAAATATGCTAGTGTTCCTCATTGACAATATCTTCGTGGTCTTTGGTGATCAGGTCTTCCAACAGTCTGTTGGAATTCCCATGGGGACGAAGTGTGCTCCTTTGTTAGCTAACCTGTTTCTATATTCATATGAAGCAGAATTTATTCAAAAACGTCTACGTGAGAAGAGAAAATTTCCTGCTGTGACCTTCAATTCGAAATTCAGATGTATCGACGACGTTTTGTTTATCAACAATACTAATTTTCCTTCATATGTCGATTCGATATATCCCTGTGAGCTCGAAATCAAAAACAGCACATAATCGTCCACTTCTGCTTCATACTTAGATATTTTATTGAAAGTAGACATTAACGGCAAACTGACAACTCAAATGTACGACAAACGGAATGATTTCAGCTTCTCTATCGTCAGCTTCCCATATTGATGTAGCAATATTCCATTATCACCTGTATATGGTGTTTATATCTCTCAACTGATTCGTTATGCAAGAGTTTGTTCTGCGTATAGTCAGTATTTAAATCGAGGCAAGTTACTGACAAACAAGTGGATGGTAAAGGGGTTTAAACCTTCTCGATTAATGTCAGCATTTCGCAAATTCTATGGTCGTTATAACGATCTAGTTCGTCAATACAACCTATCATTGGGTCAAATGATGTCTGACGTGTTTCCTAACGATTGTTAAGCCGTTCTTGGCATACTGATTTTGACTACGGATACCTCCGTTTACATGATCAGGATATAGGGCTCATGGTGTGTATGACTGGTCGACAATGGATGCTTACTCCTCCGAGGCACCTGATCCCGCGTCTAGTGTGTCCAGGGGTCCGTGTTTGCCTAACTATCTATTTTGTTTTGCTTATAGGAGTTATGAGATTGATTACTGTTAATTATCTTCACCTTTCATTTATGATAATTTATTCACAAATAATGAAAGGGGTTGGGCAGTAAGCGTATAGTATTAAGCCTTCTTGAAGTTGTTGGAGTTCACAGTCAATGCAAGAGTTCCTCATGCGGTTGTGTTACATTTGCTTTAAACTTTTATTCCTCAATTGGTATCATTGTTCTTCTTGAAGTTATGAAATACATGGATGAACAGTATTTAGGATTTTCGACATTAAGGCCGATAAATATAGGACTAAGCATTGCATATTCCGTTCAAATCTTACGACAACAATCACGTATGTACAAATGTCCATCGCAGTGAAGTATCCTAGGGTTTTCGTTAACAGATAACATTAGATTTCAATCTTTGAAATGCATGTTAAACATTGAACTGTATTTGATCCTGGTATTTTTTCAGATACAGCAAGTCCTCTTGATGTCATATAGGAAAGGAAAGTTGGATGCAGCTGTAATGTAAAACTTATACGGAACCAATTTGGATGCACCAGATGCGCATTTCGACAAATAATGTCTCTTCAGTGATGCTCAACCGAAATGTTTGAAATCCGAAATAATTATGAAGTTTTAGAGATATTATAGCCAAAAATAGCGTGCCAAAAAAGTGGAGTCAAATTCGTCTAAGGATAAGAGCTATGGGTGAGGGAAACATTGTACTGTAAACATTGTGCTGTTTCACCTTGACAATCTGCAGTGCTCGCGCTGCATCATTCAATTTGCACATATCACTGATATCTAAATGCATATGCTATAGAGGAAGTCACTGTCGGATCGTGACTGAAGATTTTCAGATGTTGACTGTATATTGTCTTAACAATATCGTATATGTTCTCCCCCTGTCATATCACACGTTGACGCTTACAGCTGCTATACGATTTCCCACAACCACTGGGTATTTGAAATATCAAATAAAATGTAAATATGATTATATTATCAATACAGATTAATTTAAGATAAAAATTGAACACATTTTTCAATAATAGCACCTGAAAGTGTATATGTACAAGTATTTTAGTTAATAGATAAAACTTTAGAAGATATCAACCATGTATATGTACATGATCATTTTCATTTTATAAAGTCTTAAGGGAATTTACAATCATACTACTTTGACCTGTACAAAAACAAAACCTCTAACAAAATTCATATTACTCTAACCACTCAATTTAGAAAAGCATGTTAATTATTTTCTTAATTCAAAGTCACAAAGTTTCAAAAACTGCAGGTGAAACCCTGAACATATCCATGAAATAATATAGATAATGTTCAAATATATCATTATGCAATGTCCTGTAAAATAGGGGGCGGTAATGATAATATTGCTGTTTCATCTTGTTTTGAACATTTAGAATATCTATAATTATTCTATTATTGGATTTGGCCTCAATACGACACAAACTTTAGAGATCTATAAAATGTTTGACAAATAGAAATAAAAACAACAACAAAAACCCACCGAAACTTGAATGTTTAACGCATTACAAGCAAGCTGGTGTTCATTTTGAATTATTGGCCTTCAGTTAAAAAACATATACAGATGACATGAAATATGAAGATAAAAATCAGCGATCAATCTCATAACTCCTAGAATGTCAAACTTATATGGAACCAATTTTGATGCATCAGATGCGCATTTCAGTGATGCTGATGCCGACATTTTGGAAATCCGAAATAACAATAAACTTGTAAGAACTAAAAGGAAAAACAGAGTGCCAAAGACTGGAGTCAAATTCGACTAAGGATCAGAGCTAGGCATGAGGGAGATAATTCTTAATTTTGAAATGAATTTCTAATTTTTATCGCAACAATTAAATATACAGTCGTATTTGCAAGCTAGTAACGAAGTATAAGGAATATAAAAGAAAGAGTTGGTTAAAATGTACTCCTGGATATCCAAGATATGTGATGCTGCATTTAGGAAGAGCAAGCATTGCCTGTCGACCAATCACACCTGCCATGCGCCCTATATCTTGATCAGGTAAATAAAGTATCCCCTAATCAGAATTAGTGTGCCAAGAACGGCGTACCAATCGGTGTGAAACACGTTAGACAGTATTTGACCCAGTGACAACTTATAATTGCAAACAAACTCTTTATAATGAACATAGAATTTGAGAAATGCTGATCTAAAATGAGATAGTTGAAACCCCTAATACATTATTTTGTTGCCAGTAACTTGCCTCCTTTTAAAATCTGATCACACACAGGCCAAGTTCTTACATATCGAACCAGCTACGAAACATATACACCATATGCAGGTGATAGTGGAATGTCGCCAACAATCAGTATAAAAGACGTCAGACAGCATTCCATCCAATGGTCATTATAACGACCGTAGAATTCGCGAAATACTGACGTTAAACGAGTGTTGAAACTATTGTACTACCAACTTGTTTGTAAACAGCCTGTCCCGCTTTAAATACTGATCATGCTCAGAACAAACTCTTGTGTATCGAATCAGTTGAGATATATAAACGCCATATGCAGGTGGTAATGAAATATCGCTACATAAATGTGGGGAAGTTGACGATGGAGAGGCTGAAATCATCCCTTTTGTAATGTAGTAATGCATATTTCTTTGTGAAGGTTTCTCTGAAATTTGGGAATCAAATACAAGTACGCCAACCTATATTCACCCATCCCATTAATCGGGATATTAAATTGTCCAAAATGGATTCATGATTTTCAAGAATGTCATCTTTTGAAAAGGCAGTCGGAGTATAGATACGATTACCAAATGTAAATTTGATGCAGAGTTTGTTTAAAATACTGTTGCAATAATGAGCCTTACAAAGAAAGACAATATCATTACCAGCATTGTCATCTGTTAAACATTTTGAGTTTAAGGAACTGACGACAGGATTCGGTAGGAATATCATCGATAATCAGCGGTGGATTGAATAACCTATGACTGACGACATCCATAATCATATAGTTTGGTCTGTATTCTCGTGTTAAAAACATCAAGAACGAACTAGCCTTGGTTTCTGCAAATAACGTATGCAAATCTCTCAATGGAACTGTATCAAATTTTGTGCAAATAGCATATGGACCTAATTGTTTGTTGACGTAACTTAAAAGTGGATCAAGCGTGACATCGTGAATGCTTGGTCTTTAATATCGTTATCTACTTGTAGTGTAGCTAAATTCCCTACATTGTATACATTATCATTGCATCCATGTGGAAATCTGGTACCTATAGTCCATATCCAGTTAATAATAAATGATAATAATAATACCATATTTATATAAAACCCTTTTCATACACTGAGTACGCTCAAAGGTGATTTACAATGCATATATACCTTACAGAATGTTATACACATAATACATAGAAAATAAATAAAACATTGAAAAGTAATGATAGAAAAGACATTATCACATGTAAACAGTCCGTAGCTGTACCTATCCTGATTGTACATATAAAACATGAAAACACAATATACCATAATATCCTAGATAATAATAAACATCAGTTTCAGGGCGTATCTCATTGTCCACTAAAAGGGATACATTAGTTGGATTGTGTATGTGATGGTCATTTCGTTCTAGAACGCTGACCTCCATGTAAAACGATGGAACGGTCAGGGTACTTAAAATGTTTATAGAGAAGGTGGCTACCACCATATTTTACCTTTTAGTAACATGTGTGTCAAATACTACTGAACAAGAGATATAACTTCTATGTATTTCAATGCCATCAATTCATTGAAAACAATATTTTCCTTGCGCTGTTATGGTACTTACACACAAATTGTGCAACTATAAAATCAAACATTCTTGATGAAAAAATTCGAATTGTAGGTTTGTAGGGCTAGGGTTTTGTATTGTACATGTAGATATGAGCAGTATTATTAAAATAAGATTTTTCTATTTCAACTTAAATGAATAAAGTCTGAAAGTGCTGTGATGTCTCTTTAATGAATAAACATTCTAATAAACATACATTCGTTTTGCATTGCTCAGTTAACCGTTATAAATGTTTGAACTAGCTTCTTAACGTATCATATTTGAACAGGAACGTTTATTAGAATTGTGAGGTTGTGGCAACTGTGAGGGAAACATAATGTCTTGCGGAATATATGCATTGATAAAAATCCTACTTATACATAATTGATTGATTAATTGAATATTGTTTAACTTCGCTCTCGAGATTTTTTCGAATTCCCACAGAATTTCTGATACATGTACAGCTGTAAATTTTACCCATGACATTCTTGGATTTTCCTGTTTAAGGCTCCGTGGGGATCCAGGTTAGAATAGGTTCCCAATACCTCTTGCTTGTCGTAAATGGGAAGGTCCTTCGGATGAGACCGCAAAAACCGAGACCCCGTGTCACAGGAGGTGTGGCACAATAAAGATCCTTCCCTGCTCAAAGTTCGTAAGTGCTGAACATAGACTTACATTCTACAGCTCTTCGCCATTGATTTGACTTCTCCATATGAGTGAAAACTTTTCGAGAACGACGTTAAACAATATAAAATCATTCAATTCTGTTTATATATTGATTCCCATGTTTTTATATTTACATTCAAACAAGCATTATTCAGTTTATATTTAGAAAATGAAGTATTCTAAAAACAATAATAATAGTAATTGATTTTTAATGAGGATTTTTCGTTATGGTGCAATTACAAGAAAGTACAAAGCAAACATTTAAAGCATCATTAACGTGCATTCTGATTTTGGAAAACACCTGGAAACCCGACTTTTCCATATCACCAGTAACTGCCAAATTCCTCAGGACTGTTCACCTTGATTATTGACAGCTCCACACACATCCCCTCTCGTAAAAAGGAATCAAAAACTGACAGCGTCCGCTTTCCATACAATTTACATCTTAAATTTTATGACAAAACTCCACCATATTCTAAAAAAAATATCCTCACGAGCACCTTTACATTGCAAGACAATTATATCTGTGTAAACAAGTTATCATGGCAGTAAGTAAGGAAGGTAATCAAAATATGTATTGAAGAATAAATTATTATAAACATATGTTCTAAATTTTCATTTCTAAATTCTTTTTACAAATATACTCTGACGTTGATTAAAATG